>NW_022589736.1:23728791-23876386 GCF_004348235.1 Phoca vitulina
CAAAAATCTGCATTTTGGCAATAGCAAACGTGTGATGTCTCTAAGCACTTATTTGGAAGTTTTTCCTTACTTTTGAAAACATACTTGACGCCTCATTTCTTTGATGGCTGCTCAATAGACACCATGAGGCGCTGGCTGAGCTGCCCCCTCCCCAGCTTTCCCCTTGCTTGCAACGCTTTCATCCAGGGCTTGAATTGTGTTGTCAAAGTTTAGTAGACGAAAGAGGAGGGGGCATGAGAACGGGGGAGAGGGGGGTGTCTTGAAAAGTCTTGGAAATCGGTATATTTTGCAGGTGTAGAATGTGCCTAATAACCATGGCTAGTGCGCGCTCCCCAATGGCGAGGGTATGACAGGGACAGCTGGCTCAGTTTTCAGTGTGAAAACACCCCCTCGGTGGACCAAACACAACGACACTGACCTTTCTGCGGGGGGAACCAAGATGTGCCTTTGACTGAATTAGCCATAAAGACGTCTTGCTATGACTTTTGTTCCCCACGAAAGCAGAGAAATATTGCGTTTAATATGAGTGGTACTGTTCACAGCTTTTCCGTGCCCCTTAAGAAATATTACAGTGCTGATTTACTGGCCCTCTTCTACTGAGTTGGCCCCAAGGCCGAGGGTGGAGGGGTGGGGATGGGGTGGCAAGGACAGACCAGGAGTCAGTGGAGGCAGCGCACCGAGTTGCCTGTTGCCTGTTTTCAAAGTTCTCACTTTGCAGCGGCAAATTTATCAATCTTTTCATCTGACAATACTTAGAAATATATCATTGTCATCCAGAGTTGTTTGATAGATGATCTACAGGCACACCAGCCTTTTCCAAGGTCAAGTTGAAGATTCTTGTTTGCTGTTTAACTGGGTTGTTTAAAAACTCAGAACAATGCCTGCCTGTTAAAATTTCACTTGTTCTCATGGGGCATTCGAAAGCAAGTTTTCCTATTGACCAGTGTGGGGACATTTCATCCTCTTGAGCGTCTGAATTCAGCAACCAGGGCTTGGCAATGAAATCAACAGGAGAAGAAATGAGATTTAACCTTAGCTCTTGCAGACGCCAAAGAGATTAAGCCATCTTTCACATCTCCTCCAAGTGTGTACTAATTTTTCTCTGCATGTCGCGGGCTGGTTATAGCCACACGCATCTCATTCAACTTTCTGCCTTTATTCTAGTGGGAAGCTGTACGTACCCTCCCCTAAAGTAGAAGCGCAGAAACACTGTGGCCACTCTTGTCTTTGTCAGCCCACAACCTGTTGCTCTAAGGACGCTTTAAAATAAAGTGGGCCCCTAAATCGTCATGTTTTATGGACATATTTATTTATGTTTTTAATGGGAACACTGGCTTCACAGTGTTCTATATCTGCGATGATTGATTTTTTTTTTATTCAGCCAACTTTTATTTACCTTGCAAAAATGTTCTGGACCGATGTGATAAATTACAGATATGCAAATTTCTTTGAATGGTGTTGTAAGTGTGTCTAGCTGGGGCTGAATAACTCCTTGCAAGTCAGTCTGTGCGCACTCAGGACCCCAGGGAGCTGATCAAAGCACCCATTCTCTTTCATCCCCGGTATTCTCCTCCAAACTATTTCGATACAATATGTTTCCATGATGCACTTAATGTGCTAGGGACATAGAACTCATTACAACCTAGCTAGTTCTGCCGACCTCTTTGTTCTGAGGCAGAAAGTCAAAGCAAAAAGGAAAAGCGTTGCCAGTTGCCAGCTTTCTGAAATGCTAAAGCATGCGTCATTTTTCACCAGGTCTCCTCTTGATATCCTCAAAAGACAAACTATGAAACCGGCCTCGGCCCTTGCTGGCATTAATTATACTGCTGTCCAGCCGATCTGTTTTTCCTATTATATGCATTTCTCAGCAGGGAATTTTTTTTTTTTTTTGCAAGACTAATGCAGCTGCACGTTAAACTATGAATGCATTTTTATTGCTATGGGAAAAAAAATAAGTGAAAAGACGGCAAAACATACAACTGAACTTTTTAAAGGCTTCTGGTAGATAACAGATTAGGACCGAACTTTGGGGAGGTTTTTGCAACTTGAGGGAACCTGAAACTGACAGAGAGCCTCAGGCGTTTCCCGTGCGCCCTGGATGTTCCGTGGAGTGCACTCCCTGTGCCATTTGAAATTCTGCTCTGGTACTCAGATATATCTTGAAGGTGAAACCCTTCAAGCTTTCTGTTAAAATTCTGAAATGAAACCGTCTGTGCTGCCCCCAACTAGGAGGCCGCTTCCAAGGAATTTCTGTCCAGGCTAATAGTACAGAGAATGTAAATTCTATTTCATTTCCCCCTCGTTTCTTGTAGGGTTGATTGGTTGGTGGAAATGGCTGGCCGCCAGTTCTGGGAAAGATTCCAGACCTGACTCCGATTAACCCTCTCTGCTGAAACTCTGCTGGAAACCCAACTCACCAGCAATTGCCATTAATCTACTTACTAATTAAGCCAATTCATTTCCAAAGGAGAAAAATTCCTTTCTTTAGCCAAACTGATGGGAGGAAATCTGAAAGAAGCGCCAAACTGTGTAACTGTAATTCAGCCAAGGACTGCTAAAACAAGGTGTTGATATATAGCAGCAGATTTAAAACAAGTTTCTAGGGCAACACTGCTTTAGAGACGGTGGCATATAGTGCACAGTAGATGAAGCTCGAATAATGCTCTCCGGCGCTATGCCACCCCACGGACTTGCGTCCAGAATAACACGTCTCTCTCCAATTAAATCTTGTGCCGTTTACGCACAAATAAATCGCCTCTCTAGCTTTCTTTCACACCAGAGTCTATCAGCTTTATGTGACAGTTACCACAAATATATTTCTTGAGACTTAATAAATCGCTCTAGAAATCTGTAATCCAGAGTCTGAAACTGGGACTACAGGCAGGGCCTAACCTGTAGTTCGGGGAACAGAAAGGAACGAGCTGAACGTTACGCACGTGAGAAAGCGGACTGGCCTTTCAGCAAATGGTACCTGACATTCTGGAAAGAATAATACGTGAATCATGGCCTTGATACTGACCGGGAAGCAAAACTCCAAGGAGTTTCCCACTTACCAAAGAATTGTTTACAGCTTTTAAGATAAGGCTGGGAGCCCAGTACCGACGTAAAATAAGAGCGGACCGCCCTAGAGGAAATTTAAAATCCCCTTGGACCAGGCCTTAAGGCTCGCCTGCATGGCGATGAGGGTGGGCGAGGAGGCAGCAAATCAGTTTGCCTTTGTGTTACAGAGAGACGCTGGATGGAGAAGAGAGGGGGTGGAGGTTTAGTGCCTCAAACTCTTTAATTGAAGTCCGTCCCTCCCCACCCTAAGGCTTTGGGGCACACTGCTGAGCCCAGGAAAGCGCCCCAGTTGATTTGGCAGCCCCTCGGAGTTCGTGTGTCATGTTCACCCAGCATGAGCGAGCACCTGCCTTAAGGGCTTGGAAAGGTGCTCACAGTGGGCGCACGTCGCGTCCTCTTCACTTCAGGTGCGGGTCGGTCGCGAGTGAGTCTACATCATCTGGGGAGAACCTGCGATGTTAAAAACGCCTGGGCGGTAGTATCCCTTGTCAGGGAGGCAGGCCTTATGCCGAGAAGGGGAGGGCCCACTCTGTGGGTCCGCTCTGCGCAGCCCAGTGCCCTGCCCCATTACTCAGTAGCATCCATATCGTTCACTGGGGTGTTCTGGGGTATCGATGGCTTCTCCAAAGGCTCTTCCTCCGGCGTTTCTGACAACCTCCCTAAAAATATGGCAAAACGAATAGATGTGAATTTTGTTTTACTTGCTATACACAAACCACTTCCCACTTGTCACGCAGAGCTCTTTGCCTCATGTTTAGTGGGTCCTCCCAGCTCTGGCTCCAGCTGGGGTTCCCTTCAGTGACCTGAAGAAGAGGGCTGGGAGGGTGGGGGAAGGGGAGGTCAGGCGGTCAGATGCTCCTTGGCCTTCAAAACAGCTTGCATCAGCCAAGTTTTCCTCTGAGACGGTTTTCCCGCTGCCCTAGACTGTGGAAATGGTCTTAGGAGCCTGTGACCGAGGTCAGTAAATGACCTTCTGCTGAGGGCCCCTTTCCTAGAATTAGGAGCAGTTGTAAGAGAATTTTAAAAGGCAGTGTTTGTCTTGTGCTTGGGCCCAAGGACCTAACTAAGATTTAAATTTCCATTTGCATGTTCAGTCTTTCCTCCATACAAAATAGAAAATTCTGCATGAGAAGGAAAAGAAACCCTATTGGCAGGGAGGGGTTCTGAAGTTGGGGAGTAGGGAGGTCCCCCCCCCCCCCCAGGCTGTGCTCTCTGCTCCGTAGGGAGGGACATTTACCTGGTGTGTAAATTGTGAGGAAAGCCTTGGGGGTCTGAGACAGGAAAGCCACAACATGGGATGTGATGTTCCCGCTTTGAAAGGGGGACAAAGGCCCCGAGCTAATCCCAGTGAAAGCCAGGAGCGTGGACAAGGCAACAAAGAATTGCAGCCTGTGGTCACCGGTAGGTGTCAATGTGGACACTTAGAGCCAGGGCGGTGGGAGAGGGGGACACAGAGACAGGCTGTCATTCCGAGGCTTAACATGAACAAAGATAAAAACGTGACAACCTCGCTTTTCAATGGTTGGGAGGTTCAAAGTGGAGTGCTAGGGAGTCTATCTGGGTCAAGTCTTTTCTGAAGCAGGGTCTTTCTTTTCTCGAGTCAAGTATCAGCCAGGGAAGTTCTGAGGCCCTCTTCCCAAGGTAATTTTTAGTAGGAAAAGAAGAATTCTTCAAAATAATCTCCTACTCCACCCACTTGCCTAAGGCAAAGAGATGGAGCTTTCGAGATTCCTAGACATCGTGTAGAAGGTGTTTTCTGTACCCCAGAGGCTCAAGTGGCTGCATTAAGCCTTTCTGAACTTGAACAGCCTACCCTAAACTTTTTTTTTAAAGTTCGTGTATTCTTTTACACATTTAATGAAAAGAAATAACATTTCCTTTTATGAAGCTGGGTGTATGTGTAGATGAATCTAGGGGTGCCATAATTTAGGAAATATGCATCTGACAAAGACATTTACCTAGGATACCATTGAAGGAGTAATGAACACCTGGTAGAGTTAGTACGCCCATGATTTCAGGCTCACTATTAGAAATCAGCAGACAAGGCATTTGCCAACAAATGGATCTCCTCTATAATCTGGGAAAGGTAATCAGGAATCTTCCGCTAACGCAACTGATTAGCAAAGACTCTCGGAGAATTAGCAAATGGAACTGACAACAAATTATGTTTATCCTAAGAACTCAGAAATGTTGTTGTCTTTAAATTCTGCCATCAAAACCAAAATACAAGTTTAAAAATCACAATGTAATAAAATTCTGATTTTCTTTAGTTGGAATAAGTCTCCTAAATAATCAAAAAAAAAAGGATGTAAATATCCTTAAAAGACTAATGACATTTCACAGGTAATGCAATTTAGAAAGAAACATTTCCATGTTTTCTTTTCCAACAATGTGCATTTTTGTAAACTGCTATAAATTGCAATTCAAAAGCACTGATCTCGCCATCCCCAATCATTTTTTATACTGATCAAATGAATGCAGATACTCCCATTTGGGAGGGGCGACATGACATTTCCCTTGGCAGTTCTAAACAGGTCACAGACCTTTCACAGACCCTAAGGCAGTGGGAGGGAGCTCTTTACTAAACCGTGTAACCAAATCAAACCAATGGTTACCCCTTTTCAAAACCATTGGAATGGTTTGCACAATGCTATTCACATAGCAGCACAGAAACTGAAAGGTCATCCAATGGAAATTTCTTTCCTTTTGTTTAAACTTGCAGAGCTCAAAAAAGTCATACTTTGAAGGAAAACAATTACATGTACTATGATACAAATCATAGGCAATACACATGCATGCTTATTGGCAGAACACGGCAGAGCTGTAGACACCCATTGGTATGCATATATATGCACATGTATGTATGTATATGTATGTATATTTCTTGGAGATGTTGCTTTGTTTGAAACCTTGGGCACAAAGACACAACATGGCTGCCCTGGAGGTGACCTATGGCTTTCAAGTTGCTTGAACACATCAGAATTTCCATTGTTAGGGTTGATTAATTGAAACTGATAAGTTACCATGAATAAAGATTGTTTTTCTGTTTAATGTGGTGGGCCTGATTTGGTAAATGCCTCATTCATGTAGCTTTGCAGTGCAGCATATGGGCAAGAGTCATTCAGTATCACAAACATATACAATTTATTATGCTTGTATGGGCACAGCCAAAAGGCCTTTTTATTTTAATGACAAAGTTTCAATGAAAAATTCCATTTAAAGAGTCACTAGTAACATGAAGTGTGATTTTGTAATTTACACTCAGAGTTTCTATCTTTGAGTTGCTGTGAGTAAGTCATTGGGAATACAGCAGAATTTATCTTAAATTTAGCAGGCATATGAAGAGAAAGCCCTTCATTATCTGATACCACCTGCATGCCATACTGTCGATAAAATTACCATAAATATTTCACCGAGATGCCACCAACAGTAGCTCTCCCTGCCCAGTTTACAACAAAATGCAAAGGAGGTTGGTAAATAACATGCCAACTTCCTGATGTCTTTTTTTATCTTAATGAATAAAACCAGGAGACAATACTTAAAAATAATTTAAGGACCATCATGTGAGACACCCACGGATTTATGAAGTTTTCCAAATTTAATTACTGTTCTTAAAAGCTGGTGTCACTTTTTAAAGTGTTAGCCAAATAAAGACTGTCAGGAGTGTTTACTGATAAAGGTAAGGTTTCTAATTTTTTCATAATGATTTTGCACAGAAACTTTTTTTTCCCCCTTTTTCATATAGGCCGCTCGTGTAATCACCAGGAGAGTACTCACAAAAAAATATGAAAGACATGCAAATGAGCTAAAGGAAAGACTGTATCGAGCCATCAAAGAGATAGTTACCATATTCAGCTTTTAATGTCTTATCAAATAAATTCTCTGGTCATTCATGTCCATGAAACAGTTCAAGTTCACCCAACATTTCTCAATTAGATTAGATGGGTAATCTCAGTTCAGCTCTTCTCGAGAGTAATCAACCACATTGGTCACAGTTGACCACCGCTAGTATGTGTCTCATAAAGGACTGGGTGTCCATTGGAAAGCTAATCAGTGCACCGTCCCTTGTAAAATTCCCTCCCTGCATTTGGAAGTGATAATCTGTATCTAATTTTTAAAGAAAAATTTACTCTCCTTTCACTCTTCTGAGGCCAATTTCTTTTCTGGACCTGAATAGAGATCATTGGTGCAACAGTACCAAATAGCTTTGGTATGTGGATAACAAAAACCCACCTCTTTGTAGAACATAACAAATTATGCAATGTTCACAGATGCGCTTCCCATTGTGCCTTTTGTGAGAAAATGAAGACCCAACTCTGTTCCCCACCCCCCTCTTTATGAAAGACTACGCTGCCAACGCAATCTGTCCTAATCCTAGCAAAAAATAAATACACGTAATAGGGCAGCTTAGGCAGTTATTTTTAAAGTGGTTTTCATTTGAACTTTCGGTCAATGTAATTTCCACAAGTAGGAATTGGAAGTTCCAAACAGCTATTTATTCTGACAAACGGGCAAAAGGCTTGGGGCCTAAGGATGAAAATGTTAACTGTTTCTCTCACCCAACTCTGGAATTTGGGTCTTTTGCGGAAATGCTGTTTTCACACGATTTCCTGCGTTTATAGGTTATCGAGGAAATTTAGTAATTCTTCAATGATAATTTTTAAATCTACACACTAAAAAGATTTCACATTTTGTGTCTGTATTTTGGCTTTGGATTATCCTTTTCCCCCAGAATTTTTGGGTTGTAATTGACAGACAGCACTGTGTAAGTTTAAGGTGTATGGCGTGAGGACTTGACTTAGATATATTGTAAAATGAGTACCACAGTACATTTAGCTAACATCCATCATCTCATAGAGATTTTTTTTTTTAAAGTTCTTCTCCTCGTGATGAGAACTTTAAAGATCTACTACTCTCTTAACTTTCAAATATAAGCTCAGTGGTGTTAATTCTGTTCTACATCACATCCCCAGTGGCTATTGATCTCACAACTGGAGTTTGTGTCTTTTGATCAACTTTCCTCCAAGTCTCACTCCCTCTTTTGTGGGGAGAGGCTATAAATAGAGAATTCTGACTAACGAGTAGCAATTTCTGCAGATGTGCTGAGGAGCACAGAGGAGCATTCTCAGGCCCACCCCTACCTAGCCGAACAGCCTTAAATCCTGGTATTTCTTTTATTGGATGTCCTAGTCTTTGAATGTCAGACTTAGAGTACAAATTCCAAACACTAAGAAGACTCTCTGCATCCTGAGTGTCTAGCCCAGGGCTTTGCTTATAGCAGGTGTTCATAACATCTGTGCAGGGGATGAATGAATGGAGTGACAAAGAGAAGGCAAAAGCCAGAAAAGTAAGCAGTGTGGCTCCCTTGGTGTCCATGGCCTTTGCAGTTCCCTCGCCATTGACTCTGGTCTTGGTCATCCCGTTTGCTTTGACCAGTGGGACTGGAGCAACTGTGGTGCCAACAGAGACTTAAACAGCCCCTGTGCACTGGAGCTTGCTCTCTTTTGCAGCTCTTGAGAACCTGAGACCGCCGTGATCAGAAGACTGGGTTTGCCTGTTCAGTGATGACAAATGCAAGATCTGGCTACCCTGTCGCCCCATCAGCGAGGCAGCAGGAGGCCATCAATGGCCAGCTAACCACGGGAGATGAGTGAGTGCAGCAAGACCAGGCAGAAGGCCTGCCACCTAGGTGAAGGCATGTATAAAGGCACTGAAGCATGGAATAGCATGAAATAGCAGGGAAAAGCAAGTCGTTTGTTATGACTAGATCAGAGAGCCCAAGTAGGGGAGAGGCAGCTATTATGAAAGCTCTTATATGCTCAACTGGAAAACTTGATTTAATCCTGAAAGCCCTAGATATCTATTGAAGAATTAGGCAGGGGAAAACAAAGTGTGCCAAAGTGAATCAAAAATAAAATCTTCAGTGACTCCAACACATAATACTTAGAGTACGGGCAGAATTGGGTAACCAGGACAGGCTGAGAAGAATGCTCTGGGCAGTAGGAGGAGAATGAGAACAGGTTGGTGATTTGGAAATCAAAAGGAGAGCATCTTAAGAATTAAGGGAGGCTCATTAGTAACAACACGCTGGGCTGGGGTGGGGGGAGTGCAGTCAAGTGAGAGAAATGGAAACCATTTTTTGCATTTGAACGATTCTGAGGACCTGGGTAAGAGCTGTGTCAGTGAGATGTGAAGCCAGAAGACAAGGGGAGTGACTTGGAGAAGGGCAGAGAAAGGGACAGCAGGGGAGAGGGCAGGTTCTGATTGCTCTCTGGAGGGCTAACAGTTGAGGTAGGAGGACCAGAAGGCACTTGCTTGAAGAAGAAGGGAAGGAAAGAGTAAGAAAAGGAGCTGTGGACATGTTTATAGGAAGAGGGCACTGGGACTTGGTGGGACGGTTTGGTCTGAGGACAAATTGGGATTTTTGAGTTAGTAACTGAAGTTCATAACAGTAGAAGTCTGAGCAGCGTGAATTTCAGATTCACTTTTATACACATTCCTTGATCACTTATAGCCGGAGTGTTGGGCGAATTGATACACAATTTATACACAGGTCTTTTCACATTCAACTCCTTAATATTAGAAAGTATTTGGAAGCTCAGAAGAAGTAACTTTCTAATTAATCAAGGGGAAATGTCTCCTTTATAGTCAAAATTAATAGCAGAACATGTAAGGTAAAGTGGAAACATAAGGTCACTGAACTCATTTGGGACAATGGCTGTCCATCTATTTATTGTGGACGCCATAGAAGTCATTAAGTTGCCATTCTGTATTAGTTTCCTACGGCTGCTGTAACAAAGTAACATCAAATACAGATGTTAATTCCCTCACAGTTCTGGAGGCTGAAAGTCCAAAATCATGGTGTTGACAGGACCATGCTCCCTCTTTGACTCCGAGGGGAATCTTTCCCTTCTTCTCCTAACTTGCGCATCGATCCTTCATGTTCCTTGAGTTGAAGCCACATCACTCCATTCTTTGTCTCTGCCATCACATGGCATTCTCCCTGTGTGTCTGTCCAAATTTCCCTCTTCTTAGGACACTAGTCATAATGGATTAATGACCTAACAACCTCATCTTGATTGCATCTGCAAAGACCCTATTTTACAAATAAGGTCACAGTCACAGAAAATGTGGATGAGGGTTTCAACATCTCTTGGGGGACACATAGTTCAACCCATAAAGCATTCTTCTCTGGAAAAGGTAACTCATTGCTTATTTCACAGGCAGAACATCAGGAAAAAGGACTTATACTAAGATACAACAGAGATTTTTTAAATGTTTCATTAGAAAACATAAAGAAATAAAAGGCATCCAAATAGGTAAGGAAGAACTAAAACTCTCACTAATTGTAGATGATGTGATACTATAGATAGAAAACTCTAAAAACTACTAGAACTGTTAAATGAATTTAGTAAAATCACAGGATACAAAATCAATGTACAGAAAACTGTTGCATTCCTATAACTAATAGTGAAGCACTAGAAAGTGAAATTAAGAAAACCATCCCATTTACAATTACACCAAAAATAATAAAATATCTGGGAATAAACTTAACCAAAGAAGTGAAAAACTTGTACTTTGAAAACTGTAAAACACTGATAAAAGACATTCAAGAGGACACAAAGAAATGGAAAAGCATTCCATGCTCATGGGTTGGAAGAAAAAATATTGTTAAAATGTCTATACTACCCAAAGCAATCTACAGATTTAATGCAATCCCTACCAAAATATCAATAGCGTTTTTCAGAGAACTAGAACGAACAATTCTAATTTTTTAAAAAGATTATCTTTATTTATTTGTCAGAGGGAGAGAGAGCACAAGCAGGGGGAGCAGCAGAGGGAGAGGGAGAAGCAGGCTCCCCGCTGAGCAAGAAGCCTGATGCGGGGCTCGATCCCAGGACCCTGAGATCATGACCTGAGCTGAAGGCAGATGCTTAACCAACTGAGCCATCCAGGCATCCCCAAACAATTCTAAAATTTACTTGGAACCACAAAAGACCTCGAAAATAAAACTGGAGGTATCACAAGTTCAGATTTCAAGTTATATTACAAAGCAGTAGTAATTAAAACAGTATGGTATTGGCATAAAAATAGATACATAGATCAGTGGAATAGAACAGAGAACCCAGAAATAAATCCACAACTATATGATCAACTAATCTTCAACTAAACAAGAAAAAACAATTCAATGGGAAAAAGATAGACTCTTCAACAAATGGTGTTGGGAAAACTGAACAGCCACATGCAAAAGAATGAAACTGGACCACTTTCTTTCACCATACACAAAAATAAACTTAAAATGGATTAAAGACCTAAATGTGAGACCTGAAACCATAAAAATCCTAGAAGAGAACACAGGCAGTAATTTCTGTGACATTGGCCATAGCAACATTTTTCTAGATATGCCTCCTGAGACAAAGGAAATACAAGCAAAAATAAACTATAGGGACTACATCAAAATAAAAAGTCTCTGCCCAGCAAAGGAAACAATCAAAAAAACGAAAAGGCAACCTCCAGAATGGGAGAAGATATTTGCAAATGACATATCCAATAAAGGGTTAGTATCCAAAATATATAAAGACCTTATACAACTAAACATCCAAAAAAAAACCCAATTAGAAAATGGGCAGAAGACATGAACAGACATTTCTCCAAAGAAGACATACAGATGGCCCACAGACACATGAAAAGATGCTCAACATCGCTGATCATCAGGGAAATGCAAATCAAAACCACAATGAGATATCACCTCACACTTGTCAGAATGGCTAAAATCAACAACACAAGAAACAACACATGTTGGTGAGGATGTGGAGAAAGGGGAACCCTCTCTCCTACACTGTTGGTGGGAATGCAAACTGCTGCAGCCACTCTGGAAAAGAGTATGGAAGTTCCTCAAAAGTTAAAAATAGAACCACCCTATGATCCAGTAATTGCACTACTGGGTATTTACCTCCAAAATACAAAAACACTAATTCAAAGGGATACACGCACCCCTATGTTTATTGCAGCATTATTTACAATGGCTAAACAGTGGAAGCAGCCCAAGTGTCCACTGACCGATGAAAGGATAAAGAAGATGTGGTATATATACAATGGAATATTACTCAGCCATAAAAAGAATGAAATCTTGCCATCTGCAACAACATGGATGGAGCTAGAGAGTAAAATGCTAAGTGAAATAAGTCAGAGAAAGACAAATATCATATGATCTCACTCATATGTGGATTTTTTTTTTTTTTACTTTACTTTTTTTTTTAATGTAAGCTCTCCACCCAGTGTGGGGCCCAAACTCATGACTCAAGATCAAGAGTCACATGCTCTACATACTGAGCCAGCCAGGTGCCCCTTATATGTGGAATTTAAGAACCAAAACAAAGAAACAAAGGGGGAAAAAAGAGACAAACCTAGAAACAGACTCTTAACTATAGAGAATAAACTGACGGTTACCAGAGGGGAGATGGGTGGGGGGGAGGGGTGAAATAGGGGGTGGGTTTGTTTTTTTTTAATTTTTATTTATTTTTTTTGAGAGAGAGAGAGAGAGAAAGAAAGAGAGAGGGAGAGAAAGAAAGCAAGAAAGAAAATGAGCCTGAAAACAAAAGTTCCAAAATACACGAAGGAATAGAGTGCTTATAAAGACAACAGCAAGATGAGTTATGAGAACATGAATTCACTCCAGATAAATTTTAATTGATAAAATAGTCTGACAAAAACTTTGAAATATGTGTATGTACCAAAGAAATAATTGATAGTATCCATTAAAAAAACAAATTATGACACAAAACAGGCCAGAATAAAATAAGAACTAGTGGCTGTGAAAAAGAATCAATTTATAAAGTCACTAAAATGAGACACTTAAACATTGGGCACAGCTGAAGAGAAAATTAGTGAATTATAAGGTAGTATTGAGGAATCCACCCATATGCACAACAGAGAAATAAACATAAAAATTAGAAAATTTAGATTAGATCTATAGAGATGAGATAGGTGCTTTCAAAGAAAATAATGTAGAGAAGGTTGTATAAACAATATTTGAAAAGATAGTAGCTGAGAAATTTCTAGATGTAAAGAAAGTTTCAAATAATCAGATCCAGATTGTACTCTGAATACTGGTAAATATAAATATACCATTGAGTATATTCTAATAAAAATAAACTTTAAAAGCTGCTATAAAGAGGGGCACCTGGGTGGCGCAGTTAAGCGGCTCTTTTTTTTTTTTTTTAAGATTTTATTTATTTATTTGACAAAGAGAGACACAGCAAGAGAGGGAACACAAGCAGAGGGAGTGGGAGAAAGAGAAGCAGGTTCCCCGCTGAGCAGGGAGCCTAATGTGGGGCTCCATCCCAGGGCCCCAGGATCATGACCTGAGCCGAAGGCAGATGCTTAACGACTGAGCCACCCAGGCACCCCGAAGCATCTGACTCTTGATTTCAGCTCAGGTTATGATCTCAGGGTCTTGAGATTGAGCCCCATGTCAGGCTCTGCAGTCAGCCCAGAGTCTGCTTCAGTTTCTTTCCTTCTCCCTCTGCCCCTCCCTCCCACTCTCTCTCTAAAATAAACGAATAAACATTTAAAAATAAATAAATAAGAGTGCCTGGGTGGCTCAGTCGGCTAAGCGTCAGTCTTCAGCTCAGGTCATGATCCCAGAGTCCTGGGATGGAGTCCTGCATCAGGCTCCCTGCTCAGTGGGGAGCCTGCTTCTCCCTCTGTCTGCTGCTCCCCCTGCTTGTGCTCTCTTTCTCTCAAATAAATAAATAAAATCTTAAATAAATAAATAAATAAATAAATAAATGCAAGCTGTAAGAAAGAAAACATAAAATGATCACAAATGATTGACAAATTGACAATAGACTTCACATAATCCTGAGCAGAGACTCAAAGGCAATGGTATAAATAACAAAATGTGAAGGAAAAATAATGTCAACTTAGAATTTCATATCTCACTCAATTACCATCAAGAGTGAGGTGAAAATTAAGGAAAACAGAATTTACCATCAATAGGGCTTCACTAAACAAAGTATTGCAGTAATAATAATTTTTAACATACATATACAAAAACATACACATATACATAAATATATACACTAAAACAAAAGAAATACAGCTTATAAATATTTTGACATCAACCATAGCAACATTTTTCTAGATATGTCTCCTAAGGCAAGGGAAACAAGAGCAAAAAAAAAACCTACTGGGACTACACCAAAAATAAAAGCTTTTGCCCAGCAAACTATCAACGAAAACAAAGGCAACCTATTGAGTGGGAGAAGATATTAGCAAATGATATATCCAATAAGGGGTTAATATCCAAAATACATAAAGAACTTATACAATTCAACACTAAAAAAAAAAAATCTGATTAAAAATGGGCTGAGGAACAGAATACACATTTTTTTCAAAGAAGACATACAGATAGCCAACTGACACATGAAAATACGTTCAACATCACTAATCTTCAGGGAAAGGCAAATCAAAACTACAATGAGATATCATCTCATACATGTCAATATGGCTAAAATCAAAATGACTAGAAATAACAAGTATTGGTGAGGATGTGTAGAAAAAGGAACCTTGTGCACAGTTGAGGGAAATTGTTGGTTCCTCAAAATAATAAAAGTAGAACTACCATATGATCTAGTAATTCCACTACTGGGTATTTACTAAAGAAAATGAAAACACTAATTCAAAAAGATATATGCACCCCTGTTTATTGCAGCATTATTTATAATACCCAAGATATGGAAGCAACCCAAGTGTCCATTGATAGGTGAATGGATATATATATATATAATGGAATGTCACTCAGTCATAAAAAAGAATGAGATCTTGCCATTTGTGACAACATGGATGGACCTAGAAGGCATTTTGCTAAATGAAATAAGGCAGATAGAGAAAGACAAATAATATGATTTCTCTTACATGTGGAATCTGAAAACCAAAATAAAGGAATAAACAAACAAAAAGCAGAATCAGACCTATAAATACAGAGAACAAACTGATGGTTGCCAGAGGGGAGGGAGTTGGGGAAATGGGCAAAATAGGTAAAGGGGAATGGGAGGTCCAGGCTTCCAGTTATGGAAAGAATAAGTCACAGGGATAAAAAGTACAGCCTAGAGAATATAGTTAATGGTATTACAATAGTGACACTTCAGAATGTGTCCTATTAAGAGAGAAACAAGAGAAGGGTACCACTGACTGCTCTATTCAACATCATAGTGACAATCCTAGCCAGTGCAATAAGAAAAGAAAAAATAAGTGCTATATAGATTGGAAGACAGAAGTTTTTAAAATTATAGATAATGTGATTATCTAAGTGTTGAGACATTCAGACGAGCTATTAGGATCAGTAGAGTTCAACAAGTTTGTTGGAAACAAGATGAAAATACAGAATCCAATACTCAACAATGATAAACATAGAATTCATCAAAGAAATCAAACTACCAAGAGTTTTTTTCATGGACCTTGAAATGGTAAACCTAAAATTCATAGGAACCAAGAAAGGCTGGGACAATTTTGAAGAACAAGACGGAGGAAATTGCTGAGCCAGATATCAAGTTTTATTTTAAAGCCAACGTTTTCACAACTCTGGTATTAGAACAGAAAGGACAAATAAGTCAATTGCACAGAATGGAGAGCCTAGAAAAAGTCCATACTTGCAGGGAAGCTTGGCTAATGTCAGACGCAGCATTACAAATCACGGGTTTGGGGAGGTGGATAATGGTGATAAGGTAATCTGCTATTCTGTTGGAACAAAAAAGCTGGGCTCCAAAATCATTCCATCTACAAAAATAAATTCTGCTGCTTTAAAGCACCTAAGTGTGAAAATCAAATTGGCAATATTTTTAGAAGACATTATGGATTAGTTTTATAAATTTAGAATAAGAAAAATTTTCTAAAATAGATAATAAAGAACAATTCATAAATTAAAAGGTGGAAAAATAAAACTAAGTAAAACTAAAAAAACTTTGGTTTGACAAAAAGACATCTCAAAAGCAAAGTTGAAAGACACACTACAGACAATGACAAGGTATTTGTGAAACATGTAACTGACCAAGGGCTAATATTCTGAATTTATAAAGACTCCTACTAATCAATCAAAAAAGGAAAAACAATCAAATAATAAAAAATGTTCAACTACTAAAAACAAGCAATTCACAGAAGAGGAAGCCAAAATGGTCAATAAAAAAATTTATTCTCACTGGTTATCGGGGAATTTCAAATTTAAAAATGGGAGATAATTTCACACCCATTAGATCAGCAAAAATTAAAACCTCAAGTGTTAGTAAGAATATGGAACATATTCATACTACTTGTATGAATCTAAATTAGCATAACCACTTAGCACAATTTGAGAGCATCTAGTAAAGTTAAAGATGTATATACTCTTCAACTCAGCAATTCCATTTCTAGGAATTTACTGTAGAGAAATTCTCCCCCTTATGACTATGAAAATGTTTATAGCAGTGGTGTTTACAATGGCAACAAATTGAAAATCTTCTAAATTCCCATCAGCAGGAGAATGAATATATTGTAGAATATCATACAATGGAATATACTATACAACAGGTAAAATAAATGAACTCAAGATACAGCAAAGTACTGTAATTAGATTTTTAAAAACATAACATTCATGAGGAAAAAAGAATCTATACATTCCACTATCATTTATATAATCCTTGAAAACATGCCAAATGACATCGTGTGTGTGTGTGCGTGCGTGCGTGTGCGCAGAAATATAAAATATACAAAATCAGGGCAGTGGTTACATCTGGGGAGGGAGGGAGGGAGGGAGGGAAGGAGGGAAATAGTTACCAGGGAGCTTCAACTCAATCTTCACGGTTTTCTTTCTTTTATGAATCAAGCATGGCAAAATCTAACAGAGCCAGGTGTAATACAATCTTATGTTTTCTATATTTCTAATATTTGAAATATTATACAGTAAAACTTAAAATAGTTCCTACATTAAATATGTCCATGAAGAAATTAAGGCTTTCCTCAATTCGTTCTTACTGACAGGAAAACACAAATAATAAAATCATTTTATCATTTTTTTGTCACCTCTCGCTTACATTGTGTGGAAATTAGTAGCAGACAACACGCTTCTCCCTACGACCTACTTTTTTCTATGCGTTTGTTTCTTTTAGGATGAGAAACCTACATTAAAGAGGAACGAGGAACATAGCGAGGAACGTAGTAATTAGCTGAGGACTGGAGTCCACTGCTATTTCTTTTTTTCTTTTAAAGATTTTATTTATTCATTTGAGAGACAGAGCACGAGCCAGGGGGAGGGGCTGTGGGAGAGGGAGAAGCAGACTCCCTGATATGGGGCTTGATCCCAGGACGCTGGGATCAACCTCCAATTGGAAGGCAGATGCTCAACCGACTGAGCCACCCAGGTGCCCCTCTGCTGAAATTTCTATACAATGATGCAAATACCCGCTTTTCTAATCTTAATTTATTCCCTCAGTTTCCAAACTTGGGGTACCTCCAGTTGAAAGTAATATTCATATGGTACCTTTCTCACTCAAAGATGTCATTTCTAGCTCAGTAAGGGTGCACGTGATATGCCCACAAATTTGCATGAATCTATACCCAATATGTTGTCACATTTTGTGATTTCTGTAACAGAACCATTCCTAAATTTAAAAATTAATACATACTGTCTCTGCAGTATGTATTAAACCCTTTCTCGATATTTTGTTATCACCATAATGGCTTATATGACTTATAAGACCCTTTAATTAACAGGGCAGCAACCAGGCAGCTAAGGTTTGGGATGCAATTAGTGGTCAGGAGATCCAGAGAGGCTGCTGGACTCCTCTCGTGGTCCAACATGTGAATAACAATGCGCACCAGAAAGTGTTCTTGTCTCATGCTTTATGCTTTGAAGAGCTCTCAGTACCAGTTTGGGGCACAATTAGGAATGTGTTTAGTGGCATTTATTAAATGAAACATTGCCCACAAATACTTAAAAGTATCACTAGACTAAATTAATACAAGACAGTCCTGACATCAAATTAAGAAAGTACTTTTAAAAATATGTATATGTCTTAACCCTCTTTTCTGCTCAGTTTTTACAATCTTACAAATTCAAAGTAATTTGCCTGCTTACTTATTTCAAAGATTAACACTGTGTGTTCAAAGGATAGATTACCTTTCATTTTCCTTTTTCACGTTTTTCAATCCCCTCTCCGACCGATGGACAGAGCCTCAGTTAGATAGAGAACCTCTGATTTTTGTGATTAATTCTCTAACCCAACTGGTCATCTTGACTCTTTTCTATGTCACTGAGAATTCACAGTATTTGGAAAGATGTTTTAAGAGACACACTGCTAATCTTCCAGGCTTTCATTACCATCTAATATCCTAAATCCCATGGCTTGAGGACAAAATATCTCTAGAATATAGGCATGAAGAGCAGGAAAAATTCCTAAGGATAGGTAGTTGAGATTAGCTCAAATCTCAAAGACAACGATGACGTATAATAACATAGACATACACTGAATGAATAGTAGGTAATTGGTGATAATAGGGAAATAGTAGAGAAGTTGATGGCAGTGATATCGTTAACACTTACAGACCCCTTAATATATTATGTTTAGTAAATCAGCTTAGTCCTGGTACTTAACTCATATTTATGGATTAATTATTTCTTCTAACATTTTTAATAGCCATCAATTACATGTTAAATGATGTTATAGTTTATGCAAATATGTAGTATATATAGTAATATTATAAAATATGCATTTGAATATGAATTTGAAAACCTCACTAAATTATATTAATTACAGTTAAAATCTAGAAATGATATACAAAATGATGTTAACACTATGCCTGAAATTTCTTTTGCTTTTTATCTTTTATTTAAGTTCCAATTTCTTATGTGAGTTTTAAAATTATCTTTGTGTTAAAAATAGGGGCCACTGAACTCCACTTTCAATATTTATCTTTACAAGTTGGTGGGAAACACATTTAGAAAAAAATACTTTTCAAGTCCAGAGCTTCAAAGGGTGAAAAGAATGGTTTTTGACTTATTTCAAATATATTGCGATTGTTCCACTATTCTTTAAAAGCCTTTAAAATCACCTGCTCGATGTTTCTTCCCTCAGAGTCTCAGAGAATGAACAAAACAATGTAATCTAGGTTTAAATTTGGGTTTCTTCTGTGCTTCAGATATTTATGTTTGAGCTTTCTCTTACTGACAAGCTACTTAAAGGGTCAGTGTTACTTTGAGGTTTTATCTATGAGATTCGTGTCTTTGGGGCTCATTAAGAACATTGCCAGAGATTACAATGTCAATAGCACCTAATTACTGGACTGTGAGAAAGGTCTTCTTGAGTACATTCGATCTGCAGCAGTGCACTGCACACAATGGGCAGCTCAGATCCCAAATTTTATCACAGTTAAGTAGCAAACAAATTAATAATGTTACTTGGGCTCTCTTGGGATCATTACTACTGCGTAAAAACTGCTTTGAAATTTTGCAGATAGTATCATACCTCGTTTTTTATTCCCTTGTATTAACAAGGATATATTTATCTGTCTCTCTCTCTTTTTAGCTATTTATCTCTTTTTCTACATTGCATGAGTGACTCCCTGTTGTTCTCTTTAGAATTGTTTGGATTAAAACTTGCAACATAACAAAAAGTCATTTTCAATCTGTTTAGAAAAGATGTATCACCTCATATAACATTGTTTTAAAACCATATTTTATTTTTATTTCACTGTTTTCAAAATACCTACTGCATATTTTGATACTAATGATCAATTCTTTTCTTCTACTTATGTTGGTAGAAAAATAATTACTGAAGAACCAGAGGAGAGACTGGTTCTTTTAAATCACTAGACCAGCCTAATGCTGAGGACATTATGATCCTTGTGCGGTGGGCTAAAAGGTAGGTTTGCAGGCTTTATCGGGGGGACTTGGGGAAAATATGATCAACAGCTCAGGAGGAAATAGGGGTTAGCTAGGCACATAACATATATCTCACGTAATCCTCATCACAAAGCTATGAGGTGGGGTCACCATCCCCATTTTCCACAGCAGAGGAATTTGAGATGATGCCAGTAAATAAGTGGTTGGAGCTGGGATGGGAACTGAAGTCTGTGGGCCTCCATGGCCTCTCTGCTACGTCCCATATTTTCCCCTTGTGGTTAAGAATGGGGCGACATGTCATGCATGAGACTTGGGGCAAGTCAATATAATCGAGTGGTGACAAGCCAGGGCTCTGGGGCCACAGTGTCTGGGCTTGAATCCAGCTGTGTCTCCTGTTCATGGTATAACTCTGGTAGCCTACTAACCCTCTCTGTATCCAACTGTCTCCTCCGTAGACTGGGGGGAAAGCAAGAGCACCAACCACCTACGGTTTTGTGAGGATTAAAGCTAAAAGGTGAAAGGCATTTACAGTAGCACCTACATCCACTAAATGTTAGCTATACATAAGTTTTAGAAGAATCTTGTAGTGTGAAAGAACAACCCAGGAACCTCTTAGGTTCTTTGATGCAACACTGAGGATCCTGTTAACAGGGAGGCTAAATATTCAGTAAGTACTTAAAATATTAATATTCTATTTACATATTCTAAAAAATGGAACTCAATACAATGGTGACTTTAAAGAGTTCGGTTCGGGGTCCATCACCAGATAGGTTACAGTAATCCCCCGTGCTATAGAAAATAATAAATATTTGTCTATAAATCAGGTACATACTAACCATGTGGCTAAACGCCTCTTTAATAATGTATTTGTGAATTAGTGCTTGAAAATACTAATAATGAATTAAACTATTTCCTAGGGGCCTGAAGGGGGCACTCAAGCATGTGAAGTATCTAAGAAACTTGGGGTGACTTGTTTCATGAAGATGATTTGGTCCTTTGAACGTCTAGTGTGTATCCCATCCAGTAGCCATAACCTGTGTGCTAATGAGATTCACTTACTCCCTGAATTAGCAAATGTGTAATTAACGTATTCATTTCTATTCATTAAAAATAGAAAATTTATTTCTAGTAAATTTTGGATTAACTGGAATCCACTTAACCAGAAACTTTTGTTCACTGGATTATTTCCCCCACACTATCTTCATAGGGAAGAACATGGCATGTCCAAGTTGTATCAGAGATTTAGTAAAAGAAATTTCAAGGTTTTGCCCAGAGGCACTGGGTGCGACCATTGTCACATACATCCTCTCTGCGATGCAGGTTGACATTCAGAGTGATAGCGCTTTGTGGCGGACTACGAGATTCTCGATCATGAAAAAGCATTTACATTTGATTTTATTTAGTAAGGGAAAGGAGGGACTAATGAACTGTAGGAGGATTTTCAGTAGACAGGGTAGAAATAACTATCTTTTGCATTTTCAGTGCTGAGGAGAGGGAGTGATGCTTGTTTCCACTGGGGCTGCCTTGCATTTCAGGTGGCCATCAAGTTTCATTTGTACTACTTCAAATGGACCTTTGAAAAATGTTTTGCTTGGCTGTGGAAAATCAATATTGGATGCAAAATGCTCCACTGAATCTTTTGGGGTATGGAATGTTGCTGTTAATTAAACTCTCTCATTTAAATGTCAGGCCAACCACAGGTTCCAAATTCAACCATCTAGATTTTGATGATAAATCATGAGAGTCTCTTCTCCTAATACATTACGGTGTTGCAGAAAAAGCTTCTCTGTTGCATGGAAGCCCAGAAGAAAGGTTTCTCTCTGCTAAAACAGTCTAGTCTTTCAATTAGCAGCGACCAATATTCAGAAATGCATATTAGCATTCTTTGATTCGGCATATCTATGTATTAGTTTTATAAACTGGCTGAAAAAACCCCATGCATTCATCCAGAATTCTAAATGCCTCAGGATAACAAAAAGAAGGAGATGTCAATCTAGACTAAGTACCCATTCTGTGTGTGAACCATTTTTTCCAACAATAAAGATTCTTACCTTTTGATAAAGGGGAGAAAAATATCTGATCACTGACTACATCCATGTCCTTGTCCATCTGCAGGTAAAGTAAAAAGTTTCATTACTGAGATTGAAGAATAGCAACCAATTAAATGTTTAATAGAAAAAAAAATCTACCTACCAAAGGTGTATGATCACTTCCAGAAGATGTAGAACCTGTTATCAAGTTCATTTTAGACTGCACAAATAAAGGTTTTAATTTCTGAAAGACACAAAAGGAATGTACTGTGTTATCAAGGGGAAGTAGTTATCAAATCAAATGGATAGGAGGTTCTTCGGTTCTTAATTAACCAAGATGTGAAAACTAAGCTCCTGATTTATTTGTTTAAATATGGCTGGGGAAATCCTTTCCTTGAAACCCATGGAATAGACAGACCCTTTCCTTATTTGGGCTACTCTGAGAAAAAATTCAAGAAAAATGTTTTCTTCAATGGCTGTTCTGACTCTGCCTTTTTCTTTTCTTCTCTTCTCTTCTCTTTCCTTTTCTTTTCTCTCCTCTCCTTTTCTTTTAAGTACAGTTGACACACAGTGTTACATTTGTTTCATGTGTATAATTTAGTGATCTGACCAGTTTGCATGGTATGCTCTGCTCATCCCAAGTACAGCTACCCTCTGTCCCCTGACTCTTCTTCCTTTTGATACTCTCCACCCCACTGGGGTTTACAACATGTCCCTGGCCAGATATCACGGGGTTTGTCCAGCACCTCCTCGCTCCGGGCGACTATGGCAGTAGGAGTCCTCTTTCCCAGGAACTGAATGGTGAAAGCCCAGAAGCATCTCTTCTAGGACTTAAGGAGCCCCAGCATGCAAGCAGAATTGTCCCTAGCATCATTTATTGCCGAGTAAATGACAACAATAAACATGTGTGGGTGAAAAGGACCAAAGGTACACTAAGCGTGTTTATCAGAAAGAGGCCTGAGGTCCACGGATGTACCCTGGTGATGTAGATGAAGTTTTCCCTCTTCAAGGCTTCTCTCTTGTTGATTTGTGTGTGTGTATTTTTCTATTCTCCATAGCACCCCCCACTCTCTTTTTGTTCCCACCCCAAGGAAACAGTTTAAATATTTTATGTGTATCTTTAATTTGGATATGTTCTTGCAAAAATACGTACTGTTGGGCATGCCTTTTAATTTACACTAGTGGTGTTATGTGCTATCCTATTTTGTTGATTCTCTAAGGCATAGCCTTCTGGTATTTTAACAACCCCCAAATTGGGATGCATCTTGCAATAGATGGAGTCTCACAGAATAATTGGCAGCACTTTTCTCTCTTAGAGACTTAGAAAGTCTTAGTACACCTTATGTGTTCCCACTTCTCTTGCTAAGTACTAAGTACTTTCACTAGTACTATGTTTTTAAGATCCATCCATTCTGCTATGTATGCCTAAAATCTAGTACTGCCCAGTACATAGCACTGCAGCCATGTATCTGCCTCCTTTTGCCCCTCTCCTCTCCTTTCCAGGCCGCCATGCCACCATCTGTCACCAGCATCACCTCACAGCTTCCTAACCTGCTCCTTTCCCCCCAAGCCCTCTGTAGCTGCCAGAGTCATCCCTTTAAAATGTTAACTGAGATTGTCTTATTCCTCTGCTCATTAAATTAAAAAACAATTTTGTAAAACTTCTGTGGAGAAAATTATAAAACTCTACTGAAATCAAACCTAGACAAAAGAAATAGCATGTTTATGGATTAGAAGACTCAGTACTATAAAGATGTCAATTGTACCCAAACTGATCTAGATTTAATGTACTTCTAATCAAAATCCCAATTGAATTTTTTGTTTTGTTTCTTATGTTTCTGGGTTTTTTTTTCCTGTGAATATTAACAATCCAATTCTAAACTTTATATGGAAATGCAAAGATCAACACCAGGGTAGGGGTATTTGCCTTATCAGAAAAAGACTTATAATAAAGGTAGAGATATTAAATTAGCGTCATATTAGTATAAGAATAGACAAACGGAACAGTAGAACAGAATAGAGTGACAGAAACAGATTATTACATATGTGGACCCTTAATATAATATATATAACTGGTGGAATTAGGTATCCAGGGAGAAAATGGACTTTTTAATAAATGGTGCTGGTTCAGTTGATTTTCTGTATTAAAAGAAAATGAAATCAGACATCTGCCTTTCTATACACTATCAATTCTAGGTGTGTTAAGCTTCTAAATATGAAAGGGAAAGGGGAAAAAATTAAAGATCATAAAGAATATATTGTGACTAAAGGTTAGGTAAGGTCTTAAACAAGGCAGGAAAATGTGAAGGCAAAAAGGAAAATATTATTAATTAAATTAGCATCAGGATTAAGAACACTTATTTGTGAAAAGATTCCAAAATACCATCCAAAACAGGAAGAAGACATTTGCAACACATATAACTGACAAAGGATTAGTTTCCAAATTATATAAAGAATTCCTTAAAAAATTTTTTGTTCATAAAAAACTTCTTCCTTTCCAATTTGTTTGCATTTTATTTCTTTTTCTTACCTATTGCTTTGGCTAGGTACTTCCAATACTATGTTGAATAAAATGACAAGAGTGGACATCCTTGTCTTGTTCCTGATCTTAGAGAAAAAGCTTTCAGTTTTTCACCATTGAGTATGTTAGCTGTGGGCTTGTCATATATGCCTTTTATTATGTTGAGGTACATTCCCTCTATGCTTGCTTTGTTGAGAGTTTTTATCAAAAGTGGTTGTTGATTTTCTTCAGAAAATGGAATGCTTTTTCTGCATGTATTGAGATGATCATATGAATTTTATCCTTGTGATGTATCACACTGATTGATTTGAAGATGTCAAACCATCCTTGCATCCCTGGCATAAATCCCACTGATCATGGTGAATGATCCTTTTAATTACTGAATTTGGTTTGCTAATATTTTGCTGAGAATTTTTGCATGTAGGTTCATTATGGATATTTGGCCTGTAATTTTCTTTTTTTGTGGTATCCTTGTCTGATTTGGTATAGGAGTAATGCTGGCCTCAAAATGTGTTTGGAAGAGTTCCTCCTCTTGTATTTTTTGGAAGAGTCTGGGAAGTATTAGTATTGATTCTTCTTGGAATGTTTGGTAGAATTTACCAGTGAAGCCATCTGGTCCTGGGCTTTTTTGTTGTTGTTGGGAGGCTTTTGATTACTGATTTAATATCCTTTCTAGTGATCATTTGTTTTTTTTCTAAGATTTTATTTATTTATCTGACAGAGAGAGACACAGCAAGAGAGGGAACACAAGCAGAGGGAGTGGGAGAGGGAGAAGCAGGCTTCCCACGCAGCGGGGAGCCTGATGTGGGGCTCGATCCCAGGACCCTGGGATCATGACCCGAGCCGAAGGCAGACGCTTAACGACTGAGTCACTCAGGTGCCCCAGCTAGTGATCATTCTGTTCAGATTTTCATTTCATAATGATTCAGTCTTGACAGGTTACATATTTTTAGGAATTTATCTAATTCTTATAGTATTTCTATGAATAAATAAGTGTAAGACAACTCAGTAGACACAAAAGGCTTAAACTTGAAGCACTAACTCAAAGAGAAAACCTGAATGGCTAATAAACATATGAAAAGATGATCACATTTATTAGTAGAGAAATGGGGAAAAAAGTTACAAACACACACACACACACACAAACATGCACACACCCCAAAACCACAAGAAGAAACCATTACACAATCACGAGACAGACAAAAATTATAGTCTGACAATATCAGTGGTAGAGACAGCAAGGAGCAGTAGAAACTTTCATCCATTCCTGGTTAGAGTGTTAATTAGTAATAATAATTTGGAAAACGATCTGGCTTTACCTTATATAGCAGAAACTGTTCATCAGCCCTCAATATCTATTCTCCCTTTTTCTTTTGGTAACATTTTCATTGGGTATTTGGCCACCCAGTTTTCTCAGTCTTTTGCAGTTTGATCAGACCAGTGGGATATGAGTGGAAGTGATGTATGCCATTTTGGGGTCATATACTTAAGTACTAACATGCTTGCCCTGGACTTCCTCCTTCTGCAGCGTACACCCACAGACATGGAGTTAACCAGCTTTCTTGGTGTGGATGGGGGAAATGGCAGAGCAATGACTGAAGGAACCTGTGTGTCATCAGTACTGTGGAGTACTGCTCACTCCCCTGCCTGGAGCTGCTCTTTTCATCACTGACCTGAGAGAGAAGTAATCTTCAATCTTATATAAGGGAGCATATTTTTGTCATAGCAATCATATTCTTCCATAGACTTGAACATACCAATACTTTATGACCAGAAATTCTATTATTACTATAAAACCTGGAACAACTGGGTAACCTGGGTTGCTCAGTTGGTTAAGCATCCCACTCTTGATTTCGGCTCAAGTCATGATCTCAGTGTCCTGAGATCGAGCCCTGCATCAGGCTCCACACTCAGTGTGGAGCCTGCTTAGGATTCTCTCTCTCCTTCTGCCCCTCCCCACCTGCTTGCACTCTCTCTCTCATCTCTAAAAACAAACAAACAAAACAAAACAAAACCCTGGAAAAACTGCTACATATGTGTATTAGATGAAACTAAAAGAATGTTCGGGACAATGATGTTCGTAATAGCAAAACAGTGAGATCTAACCCAAATGTTGATCAGCATAAGTTGTGGTCTATTCAAGCAATAGAATACTCTCGGTGGGTGAACTACAACCACAAGCATCAACATGGATGAGTCTTAAAAGCATAATGTTGAGAAAATGGAACAAATTACCGAAGAATACTTACATTTTTTTTTCACTTATATTCTTTAATTTATAGAAAGTTGAAAAACAAGCAAAAGCCAATGATATATTGCTTCGGGAGAGAGGCGCAAGTGACAAAACTATCAAGAAGAACATCAGGACAGTGGTCTCTGGGAGGTAATAGAGAGGAATGCAATAGGTGGGCTTCTGTAATTTTATTGTATTTATGGCTTGGATCCTGGGTACATAGGTATTCATGTGATCATCATTCTTTAAGTTGCACATATGGATTCTCACTCATTCTTTTTGTGCACATGGTTATTTCACAGAAAAAAAAAAAAGAAACCAAAAAAATCAGAGTAGAGACAAAAGGGATTCTTTCATACTGAGCCTTGATACCACATTAAGAGTGTAAGAGTATGGAAACTTACACTGGGGATAAACAGGCCAATATAAACAGGTTTGCATATAATATGAATAGATTGCTAACCACACAATAACAGATTTAAAATCAGTATCTAAGATAGTAATGATTAGACCTAACATGGTACACAATAGAATACTTACGTAGAGTAATGGTTTCTAACCTTCAGGCTGTCGTAGGACACATAAAAATGGTATTACTTGCAGGGAGCACTGGGGGAAGTGGACAAGGTTGCTCATGGACTTAGAGAGTGGGACAGGAGTTTCAGGCTACCCCAGTCATGGCCCCATCCCTGCCCCCTGGAGGGCCAAGGACAATCACTATCTCAGAACTCTTAAAACAAGTTTGGGAAATTCTGATGAGAGGCACAGACTGGAAGGGTTTCCTAAAAATGCCAAGGAAAAGAACAAAGAGAATAACATTACATTAAAAAGAACATGTCAACTATGGAGGACAGAAAATAGATTTTTAATTTATCATAGTGTTTCTGAAAAAGAAACAAAAACAAATCCTGTAGATGCAATCATTAGAAGTGTACATAAGAAACTTGTCTGGGTTGAAAAAAAAAAAAAAGATTTAGATCTATAGATGAGAGTGGCTCATTTTATTCAAGGGAAATTAATAAAATAACATGTGTTAACTCATTTCCTGGTGACACCTTTAAATTTCAAATTTAAAGAAAATAGCTTATAAACATCCACTGGGGGAAAATAAGCCAAATTAATTAGCAAAAAACAAATACTAAACTGGCTTCAGTCAGGGCAAGGCATAACAAAGTGAAGATAATGTTCCTTCCACAAAAAAAGAAACTCAAAGGAATGATCCTGTTTATAAGAAATAAATCAAAATTAAGAACTAAAGAATGGTAGAAGTCATGATTTTTTTAAAAGATTTTATTTATTTATTTGAGAGAGAGAGAGAGAGACAGAACCCAAGGAGGGGAGGGGCAGAGGGAGAGGGAGAAACAGACTCACCGCTGAGTGGGACTCTCGATCCCAGGACCCTGGGAGCATGACCTGAGCCCAAGGCAGACACTTACCCAACTGAGCCCTCCAGGAGCCCCCAGAAGTCATGATTTTTAAAAGGCTAAAAATAAACATGTAAATGTAGGTACAAATAACTGCTATTCATACAGTTACAAAATGAAAAGCAGAAGTTAATCAAAAATACTTTCATGTGATAGAAAGAATCCCATAGTAATAATGCAGTTCTCTAAACAGAATAAAGTTAACACAGACTAGAAGAAAAGGAGGGATATACTGATGCAATTAAGGCTGAAATGAAACTTGGAGGAACAAAACCATGCATAAGCCCTTGTTTTACCCAGAGCGGGTAGGACTCAGACTTGTTTGGTTCTTGCTGTTGTAACTGCAGAAATGTAATTCGATTTTACATTAAAGTTTACCATTACAATACAGATAATTAAAGCAAGTAAAATGTGGCTCATCTTACGTAAGCCAGGAAACAAAGAAAAGAACAAGCAGTCATAAAATAAGGTGACAAAAACCCCAGATATATCAATTATGCGGATAAATGCATGTAGTTTCAGTTTTCATATTAAAGGTAAATGAGTGTCAGGTTAGATATAAAGAACTAACATCCCATCATATTGTTATTTATATGTTCACAACTGAAGGAAAATGACATAGCAATACAAAATTTGAGCAAAGATAGCAGCAAAATACAGAGAAGAAGACAGTATGGGTAACAAAATTAATAACAGACAAATTAGAATTCAAGGCTAGCAAGAACCTCACAGGCCATGAATGAAAGGTATAATCCATAGCAAAGACGTGACAGTGAAGAGTCTCCCTGAGCTGAGTGAGAAAACATAATAATACATAATATAAAGCAAAAGCTACAATCGGGGTGAGCTTTTACTTGCTCACTATATCTACTAGCTTGCTATAGGACATAGCCTCAAAACTTAACAAGAAATCTTTGTCATTTATTTATTTAGACTAACTATCTGGTAGCTATTTCGGTCTTTAGATTCTGAAATAAACCACTGGCAAAAGAGAGTCAATCAAAATCCTAGTGGATATATTTTTTAAAGGTATTGATTTGCTGATAAAACTGAACACCCCAAAACCAAATAATCCAGTTAAAAAATGGGCAGAAGACACAAACAGACATTTTTCCAAAGACATATAAATAGCTAACAGATACCTGAAAAGATGCTCAATATCACTCATCATCAGGGAAATACAAATCAAAACTATAATGAGATACCACCTCACACCTGTCAGAATAGCCAAAAAAAAAAAAAAAAAGAAATGGATTTGCTGATTTACAAAATGAAAAGCAGAAGTTAATCAAAAATACTTTCATGTGATAAAAAGAATCCCATAGTAATAATGCAGTTCTCTAAACAGAATAAAGTTAACACAGACTAGAAGAAAAGGAGGGATATACTGATGCAGTTAAGGCTGAAATGAAACTTGGAGGAACAAAACCATGCATAAGCCCTTGTTTTACCCAGAGCGGGTAGGACTCAGACTTGTTTGGTTCTTGTTATTGTAACTGCATGTAACATATATAGAAGTACTAAGAATATAGAATTGCCAAAACAGGGCGCCTGGGTGGCTCGGTTGGTTAAGCGTCTGCCTTCAGCTCAGGTCATGATCCCAGGGTCCCTGCTCAGCGGGGGTTTGCTTCTGCTCCTCACTCTGCTCGTGCGCTCTCTCTCAAGTAAATAAATAAAATCTTAAAAAAAAAAACAATAGAATTGGGGCGCGTGGGTGGCTCAGATGGTTAATCGTCTGCCTTTGGGTCAGGTCATGATCCCAGGGTCCTAGGATCGAGCCCTACATCGGGCTCCTGGCTCAGCGGGGAGCCTGCTTCTCCCTCTCCCTCTGCGTCTCTCCCTGTTCACGCTCTCTCTCTCTGTATCTCTGTGTCTCAAGTGAATAAATAAAATCTTAAAACAAAACAAAACAAAAAAAATAGAATTGCCAAGACAATCCTGGAGAAGAAGAATAAAATGGAAGAACTTACACCACCTGATTTCAAGACCTATTATAAAGCAATATTAATTAAGATAATATAGTATTGGGTAAAGGACAGACAAATAGACCAATGGAACAGAATAGAGGTTTAGAAACAGACTCAAGTATACATTGTCAATTGAATTAGAACAAAGGAACCAGTGAAATGTGAAATTCCACGGGAAAACAAAGATCAAAATCACATCATAAGTATATGCTGAATGTGGGATATAGTTAAGGCCACAGAAAACACAATCTGCCACAGAAAAAAAGAGCTAAGTTGATCTTCAATAAAATTTAAATTTTCTAAAAAAGTTTTCAATTTCTGACCTTCAAAAGGTGCTGTTCTGAAAATGGAAGGACAAATTACGGAATGGGAGTAAATATTTGAAATATATATATATATATATATATGACAAAAGACTTGTATCCAGAATATATAATAAAGTGCTATAACTCAATAATAATTAAAAACAGACAAAAATGGGAGCAAGGGTGAATGGGGAGTTATTGCTTAATGGGTATGAAGCTTCATTTTATTTATTTATTTTAAAAGATTTATTTATTTATTTATTTTAGTGGGAGGAGGGGCAGCGGGAGAGGGAGAAAGAGAGTCTCAAGCAGACTCCACACTGTCACAGAGCCGGACATGGGGCTCCATCTCACAACCCTGAGATCATGACCTGAGCTGAAATCAAGAGTCGGACACTTAACTGACTGAACAACCCAGGCACCCCAAAGTTTCCTTTTTGTAAGATGAAATGGGTTCTGGAGATAGGTTTCACAACAATGTGAATGTACTTAACATTATTAAACTGCACAATTAAAAATGGTTTAGATGGTAAATTTTAAGTTATGTGTATTTTGCCACAATTTTTTTTAAACGACTTCAATAGTCCCTTTTGGAAAGAAGATCTAAAATTAGCCAATAAGCACATCAAAAGATATTAACATCATTAATTATTAGGGAATGCAAGTTAAAAGTTCAATGAGACATTATTTTAGGATGGCCCAACTTTAGAAAATGACAATATCAATTTGGTGAAGATGTGGAGAACAGGAACTCTCCCACTTTGTTGATGGTACAGTAATAGGATACAGTCACTCTGGAATATAAACTTAAAAATATATATTCCTATGTCCCAGCTATTCTAGTCCTACCTGAGAGTTACAAAAACATATTTTGGGAAATAACTAGTATAAGAATGTTTGTAGCACCTTTTCCCCCCAAAACAGCTCCTAACTAGAAACAGCCCAGGAGTCCATCAAGAGGAGAAAGGATAAACAAATGATTGTTTATTCATACAATAGAATGTTATTCAGCAATACAGAGAAACAATTGCTAGGGATGCACACAATAACAGGGATAAATCTTAAAAGCACTATGCTGAGTTAAAATAAGCCAGACATAAGAGAATACATACTGTATGATTCCATCTGCATAAGTTTTAAGAACAGGCAAAACTAATCTGCAGTGATAGAAATCAGAGCAATATTTGTCCGGCGTGGGGATGTGACTAAGGTATTGTCTGGAAAGGGACACCAGGGAACTTTCAGGGAGGATGGAAATGTTCTACCCTTTCATTTAGGTGATGGCTACACAGGGCAAAACACTTGAAATGATACACTTAATATTTGTGAACTTTCCCATATGAATACCTCAATAGTAAGAAAGTATTAAACTTTTTCTTTCATAGCATTTATTCAAATATGTCATTTAAAGTTTGCGATATTTCCTTATTAATATCTATGTTTTCTACTCTGTAAGTCAGGCACTATTCTAATCTCTGTGAGTGAAACAGTTGACAAGACAGACCAGTCCGTGGCCCTCATGAAATTTATAGCCTGTAAAGGAAGGAGCCCTATTTGTCATGTGCACTATCTCGCTCCCAGCACGGAGCATGGTGCTTGGTGCATGTTTACACTCAATAAATATTTGTGGAGTGGCTATAGTGTAGGGAACCAAGGAAAAATTAGTTATCCATAACTCACTCACTCATCACTCTCTTTCCCTCCTCCCCACCCCTGCCCCCGTCTATTTTTCTTCAATATTTGCTATCCACTCTGACGAGCATCTCAAGTGCCTGTATACTGTGTGGACGTATAGATAAGGATCATGAGCCTGGAATCCCACAGAAGTAATGGCACATGGACGTATTCTAGGCTGGATGGAGCACTAGCTCTCCTCACAGGAGGATAGACTGAGGGCAAGTCAGAGATTTTTCTCAAGACAAGGACTGGATCTATTAATGTGCCTGTACTGGTGTAACTTTGAGATTTTTAGAATTCTCTTTCATTAAACCTGGCCAGTTCACCTTTGGACCAGACAGTTTTACCAGGTAATCCTCAAAAAGCTCGATTTTTGAGTTAGCACAGCATTCTCATGGGTCCAACAATATTTTATTTGTCCAGCTGATTAAATATCTGAAATGAGGATTACTCCAATCGAAACTGTAACCTTCAGTCGAAAGAGGAAAAACCAAAAGGATAAAAAAAAGAGACTATATATTCTTATCGATGTAATCCAGTCCGGGGATATTTCAGGGGAGTCAATTATTAAAAGCTCAGCAAGCTGGTTCAGATTACCAGGTAATTTAGTTAAAAATTAGAAATAATTAAATGTTATCTTGCCAACATTCTTAAGTTCTTTCATCTGCAGCAACTTAAAATTTAGAAAATAAAGTCAAAGTAAAAAATGTTGAAAAAAATTTTAAGAGTAATTTTAGATTGGAAGCTTCCTAAAGCAAGAGCCTGTATTTTGTATTTCTTGTGCTCTTTCCCACAAGCCTTGTCCCAGAATACTTAGCATCATGACGGGTGCTCAATACCATGTACAGCTTGCTAATTTTCTTACTATTCGAAATTTCCTGGATATATTTCTACACTGGACATCATTTACCTTTACAATCACAGTTCCCAAATAAAAACATTAAGTACACAGGTTAAAAAAAATAGTCTATTTTAAAATTGGGCTTTATCTACAAGTGACTTCTAGCATGAAAATGAATGGCTTGGTACTAGGAAAAGATTCTTTTGCCTCCTTTTTCCCTTTGGAAGTGACTGGATACTTGGATCTATTTCCTTACATTCCATCCATGCCCACAAGTGGTCAGACTGACAAATACTTCCCAGCTAGTGTCACCCCTCCTCTGAAATTTCTGCTTGCCTCTATTATAGCCCAACCATACTGCATTGAAAGGATTTGTTTACACATCTATATCTCGTACCAGATTGAGCTCTTTGGGCTCAGGCACTCGGTCTTGTATCCTTAGTATCTAGCAGATGACTGTCACGTACTATCTCCAGACAGGGGCTCAATAAATGTTAAATAAGAACAGAAAGACATGTACAAATATCATCAAAGAGACAAACAGTATCTAAACATTATATGTACTCACAATATAATTGAAGGACGTATCAGCAAGTACTGCAAACTGACGAAACAATGTGTGCCTAGTAAACATCTCATCTTTAAGGACATGAAAGCTAAAATAAAAGAAATGGTGAAATTAAAATGTATAGAAATCATAAGATAAAGCAAATTAATATTATGTTCATGTGGTTAGGAACTACAATTTTCATTGTGAAAGAGATAAAAGTAAAAAATTTAAAATATTAGTATGAGTTTGTTACTTCTTTCATTTTTAGTTATTTTTTTTAAAGCTTTTATTTTTAAGCAATCTCTACACCCAGCTTTGGGCTTGAACGCACAACCTTGAGATCAAGAGTCACATGCTCTACTGACTGAGCCAGCCAGGCACCCCTACTTTTTTCATCTTTAAGACTACATATTTCCCAACCCTGAAAAGGCACAGAATCAATGAATGACAACCCAGTATCAATGAGCATCTTGGAGCCCAAACTGTAGTTTTGGGTGTTTTTTGTTTTATTTTTTTTTAAGATTTTATTTATTTACTTGAGAGAGAGACGAGAAGACAGAGAGAGCACAAGCAGGGGGAGGGGTAGAGGGAGAGGGAGAGAGAGAAGCAGACTCTCTGCTGAGCTCCAAGCCAGACTCGGGGCTCCATCCTATGACCCTGAGACCATGACTTGAGCTGAAGTCAGACACTTAACCGACTGAGCCACCCAGGTGCCCCCCAGACTGTAGCTTTAAAAACATTTCTCCCTAAAATGAACCAGGGCATCTTTCAGAAATGGCTGTTTCTAGATCTAAGGTAATAAATATCCAAGTTGAGCCTGGGACATTTTATTGTTAAGGGAGTCATCAAAGACTGTGCCAAAAGAACACAGCAGTCAACCTTAAGAGGGCTCCCATTGACTTACGATTGGAGAAACTGAGCATCAAAAATAATGATTATAATGTATTGAAACACAACAAATATGTTAAAAATTTGGGAAATTCTCAGCCTATCCAGATTGCAAACGTTGCTAAAAGTAGGAGATTCACCCTCAGGAAAGCATGTTCTGGAGACAAAGCCACCAGTATGCTGGACAACTTTGGGTAGCCACTAGGAAGGAACAAAAAATGTCCCAGTATCCAGTCACATGGAGGGTCTTAGAAGAGACTGGGTGTGTCTCATGGACCAAAACCGCAATGAGGTACCACTGTATAACTGTTAGCATAACTAAAACCAAAAAGACAGACAATGAGAAATGTTGGAGAGGATACAGAGAAATGGGAACCCTCATCTGTTGCTTCTGTAATTGTAAAATGGTGCAGCCACTTTGGAAAAGAGTTTGGCAGTTCCTCAAAATGTTAAACATAGAATTATCATACGACCTAGCAATTTCTTCCAGTATATACCTAAGAGAACTGAAAACATATGTTCCACACCAAAACCTGTACATGACTGTTAATAACAGCATTATACATAGTAACTAAGAAGTGGAAATAATTAAAATGTCTAAACACTGAAGAATGGGTAAACAAAATGTAGTATATCCATGCAATGGAGTATTATTTGGCAACCAAAAGTAATGAAATACTGATACCTTCTACGACATAGATAAACTTGAAAACATTATGCCAAGTGAAAGAAGCTTGTCACAAAAGGTCACATAGTGTATGAGTCTGTGTATATGAAATGTCCAGAAGAGGCAAATCCATAGAGACAGAAAGTAGATTAGTGGTTGCTAGTGGTTGGCAGCCATGGCAATGGGGAGTGGCTGCCAATGGATATGGAGTTCCTTTATGAGTTGATGAAAATGTTCTGATTTAGAGAGCGGTAATTGTTGTCCAACTCTGTGAATACACTAAAAATCATCCTTTCAAAGGGTGGTATGTAAACTATATGTCAATAAAGTTGTTATACAGTAAGTTACTATGTGTGCTAAAAAAATGGAAACATGAATAGAGAGAAAAAAGCAGAGCAATGATGACTTTAATATCACTATGATGAAGAAAACAGAGCAAAAGATTGGTAAAATAGATTAAAAAATGGTGAATTTCAGCACAGAATTGGAATCTACTTAAAAAAATGAGTAGTCGTCTTAGAACTGAAGCAATCATATATGATATTAAGAACTCAGTACATGGGCTGAATAGTAGAATGGATACAGCAGAGCACAGACAGGATTATTCATGTCAAAGGCAGACCTCTCTCTCTCTCTCTCTCTCTCTCTCTCTCTCTCTCTATATATATATATATATATATATATATATTCAAAGTGAAGCCTAGAGAAAAAAAAATATATATATATATATTCAAAGTGAAGCCTAGAGAAAAAAGTAGGAAAAACCAGACAGGAGTATAAGAAACATGTGGGTTATAGTCAAAAGGCACAACTTACATATAATTAGAATCCTAGAAGAGGAGAGGCTGATAGTTGATAAGTCTCGACATCTCCGGTGGAGGCCAGTACTCAATTCACTGGCATCACGAATAGGCTGAGGGAAAAGAAACTACCAGCACAGAATTCTACACTCATAGAAAATAATCTTCAATAATGAAGGTAAAATAAAGACATTTTCCTATAAAGGAAAGCTGACAGAATTATTTGCGTGCAAACCTATATTAAAAGAAAAACTAAAGAGAGCTATTTGGATAGGAGGAAGATGATCCCAGATGGAAACACATTGAAAGCAGGAAGAAACAAAGAGCTCACAGAGTAAAAATGTTACTGGAAGTGAATACTGACTATGCCTAACAATAATTGTAATGTTCCATGGTGTTAAACATTTATAAGGAATCAAAATGAAAGTGTGGGAGGGGGTTAAATGGAGTTAAAATATTCTAAGGTTCTAGAATTCTTTCCTTTTTTCTTTTTCATTGAAGTATAATTGATATACACTATCCTGTTGGTTTCAGGCGTACAACATAATGATTCTAAGGTTCTAGAATTCTTGGGCAAGTATTAAATAGAAATTTGTAAAAGACTGTGGTAGGCAAAGGATGTGGGTTAAAATTACAAAAAGAGAAAAGAATAAATAACTAACAAGTCAATAGAAGAAAATATGGAATAAAAATACGTTGATTAGTCCAAAAAAGGTGAAAAGGAGAGAAGAAGAAACAGATTGGCTAAATAGGAAAAAAATGTGTTATGTTGGTAGACACAAACCCAAGGATACAAGTAATCTCGCTAAAAGTAAATGAAGTAGGCCAATTAAATAAATAAGACTGGCAGGTCAGATTAAAAATCCAGCTCTATGCTGCTTACAAGAGACACATTCAAATATAAAAACAAAATAGGTTGAAGGAAAAAATGCACCATGCAATCTTAATCAATGAAGAGTGATACAGTTATATTAATTCTAGATGAAGGAGACATTCAGCCAGAAGGCATTTTTACAGATAGAAAGGAATGGCTCATAATGATACATATAAATGATAACTTCATAAGAAGATAGCAGGATTCTAAATTTGTAGGTATCCATAAATGTAGCCATAAAATATTTAAAGCAAAAACTGACAGAACTAAAAGAGAAATAGATAAATCTATAAACATAGTGGAAAATTTAATACTCCTGTCTTAATAGTTGGAACTGTAGCAAAAATGTAAGTATATAAAAGATATAAAAAACACAATGGATAAACTTGACCTAATTGAAATAGATAAAACACTGCACTCAGTGATAGAATTCCTCTTCTTTCTAAGTGTACATGGATCATTTTTTCAAAATCAACCCTATGCTGAGCATAAAACAAGTATCAAAAATTTTAACAGATTGAAATAATTCAGAATAGGTTCTCTGAGCACAGTAGAATTAATCTAGAAGTACAACTAGACCATCTTCCACTACCTGAAAATAAAACATATCACTTCTAAATAACCCATGGATCAAAGATAAAATAAAATAGAATTTATAAAATGTTTTATACTGAACGATAGTACGTAACATGTCTCAATTTGTGGGATGCAACTCAAGCAGTGCTTAGAGGACAATATGTAGTCTGAAATGTATATAGTAGAAGAAAAAAAATCTGAAAACCAATGATTTCAGCTTTCTTCTTAGGAAGGATTGCAAATCATACACAAAGAAAGTAGAAGGAAGAAAATAATAAAGATAAGAACAGAAACTAATGAAAAGAAAACAAATATATGAGAGAAATTCAACAAAGGAAAAATGATTTCTTTGAAATAAATAATAAAACTGACTAACTCTTAACAAGATTGATCAATAAAAGAGAACACATATTATCAATATCAGAAATGAAAAAGGGGACATCATTAGATCTTACAGATAATTTAAGTATAAAATATGAGGATATTATGAACAACTTTAAGTCAATCAATTTGACACTTTAGCGAAAAGGTAAAATTCCTTTTTATTTTTTTAGATTTATTTATTTATTTTAGAGAGAGAGAGAAAGAGAGAGAGCGAGCAAGCACGCATGAGTCGGGGGAGGGGCAGAGGGAGAGAATCTTCAAGCAGACTCCTCCCTGAGCACAGAGCCAACGTGGGGCTTGATCTCGTGATCTATGTGATCATGACCTGAGCTGAAACCTAGAGCTGGATGCTTAACCGACTGAACCACCCAGATGCCATGGTAAAATTCCTTTAAAAAGACAACATAAATTATGAAATCTACTAGAAATGGAAAATCAGAATAACTCAATATCTATTTAACAAACTGGATATTATTTAAAACCTTCCTCCAGGGATGGCCTATAGACACATGAAAATATGTTCATCATCACTCACGATCAGGGAAATGTAAATCAAAACCACAATAAGATACCACCTCACACCTGTCAGAATGGTTAAAATCAACAAAACAAGAAACAACAGGCATTGGTGAGGATGTGGAGAAAGAGGAACATTCATGCACTGTTGGTGGGAAGGAAAACTGCTGCAGCCACTGTGGAAAACAGTGTGGAAGTTCCTCAAAAAGTTAAAAGTAGAACTACCTTATGATCCAGTAATCACACTACTGGATATTTACCCAAAAATACAAAAACATTCATTTGAAAGGATACATACAGCCCTATGTTTAAGCAGCATTATTTATAATAGCCAAGATATGGAAGCAGCCCAAGCATCCATCAATTGATGAATGGATAAAGAAGATATTTATACATACATTGTGTGTATACACACACACACACACACACACACACACACACACACCCCATGGAATATTATTCAGCCATAAAAATGAAATCTTGCCATTTGCAATGACCTGGTTGGAGCTAGAGAGTATTATGTTAAGGGAAATAAGTCAGTCAGTGTAAGACAAATACCATATGATTTTACTCATATGTGGAATTTAAGAAACAAAACAAATGAGCAAAGGGAAAAAAGAGAGAGAGAGAGACAAACCAAGAAACAGACTTTTAACTACAGAGAACAAATAGATGGTTCCCAGAGAGGAAGAGAATGGAGGGGGGTGGGTTAAACAGGTGATGGGGATTAAGGAGGACACTTGTCATGATGAGCACTGGCTGTTATATGGAAGTAATGAATCACTATATTGTACACCTGAAAGTAACACTAACACTAAACTAACTAACACTGTATGTTAACTAGCTGGAATTAAAATGAGAATTCAAAAAAATAAAACCTTTCCCCAGAGAATGATAAACATTAACTTAGGATAGATGTTACATTGGAGGAAGAAGAGGCACTAGGCATGGAATGGGCACACGATGGTTTTGAAGATACTGCTAACACTTCATCTTGTAGTAAGAATACTTGTGTTCATTATATTGCTATCTTTATACTATACTAGTATATCTTAAGTATTTTTCTGTATATATTAAATGTTGAACCAAAAAAAAATTTTAGTACAGAAAAAGAAACTAAGAGTAACATGTTTTTAAGGGTTAGAAAGACCTGTGTCCATGACTGAGATCTGTCACTCTTTAGCTGTATGAATTCTGATAAATTACTCAACTTCTTTGAACTTCAGTTTTCTCATAAGAGAAGTGGAGTTAGTATTTTTTGAGAGAGAGAGAGTGTGAGAGCTCGTGCAAGCATGGTGGGGGAGGGGCAGAGGGAGAGAGAATCCTCAAACAGGCTCCACCCTCAGCCCGGAGCCTGATGCAGGGCTTGATCTCACCACCCCGAGATCATGACCTAAGCTGAAATCAAGAGTCAGCTTAACGACTGGGCCACCCAGGCACCCTGGAGTTACTATTTTTAACTACCACCTACAGTTTCAATAAGGATTTGATGCATGTGAAACGATTAGTATTGTCTCGGGCACTATCTAGTAAACTAAAACATTAATCGTATACATTCAACACACACATAACACAATAACACACAATTAGTAGCTGCTAATTTCATTCAGTTTAACAATTTCATGGCAGGCATCTTTGAGATTAATCATTTGTTGCACATATTTTAGCAAAAAGGACACTGGATTTTTCATATAACTTTACCAGATGAAGATGATTGCTTGAGAAAGGATCTATTTCCAAATAACAAAGTGTATCTTTTGGGTAGTAGGCTGGCTAAACTGCGGCGAGGACTTCCGGTTGAGATATTTAGGAATGGATAAATATACTCCAAGAATGAAGTACACTCCCCTCAGCTAAAAAAGGACATTGGAAAATTCAGTTCTGAGTCTTGTTTGGTGATCATAATAGCCTGTTCCCCACACTCAGCCTTGGAAACTGCAAGAATCAGGGGGCAAAAAGGATCGCTGCAGCCCTTCAGAGATTGTGGACCTCCCTCCATGCTCTACCACGTACCACGGACCTCCACATTAAACCATCCCCTCTGTCCCAGAGCCCCCAGTTACTACGCACTGTGGATCCTACTTCTCTGAACAGCACCTTTAGACTGACACCTTCATTTGGTTGTCTGCTTAGCTTTTTTCTTTTTCCTTTTCATTTTTTAAACACACTTAATTTTTTAGAGCAGTTTTAGGTTCACAGCAAATGGAGAACAAGGTACAGAGATTTCCCATATACTTCCTGCCCCCCCACATGGACGGCCTCCCCGACTGTTAACCAACAGAGTGGTACATTAATTACAATCAATGAATCTACACTGACACATCTTATGGCTCAAAATCCATAGTTGACATTAGGGTTCAGTCTTGGTGTCGTACATTTTATGGGTTTTAACAAATGTGTAATGGCATGTACTTACTTTGTAGTATCATGCAGAGTAGTGTCACTGCCCTCAAAATCCTCTGTGCTCCACCGACTCATCTCTCCCTACCCCCAGCCCTTGGCAACCACTGATTCTTCTGCTGTCTCCATGGTTTTACCTTTTCCAGCATGTCATATAGGACCATGGCCTTTTTAGACTGGCTTCTTTCACCTCGTAATATACGTTTAAGGTTCCTCTATGTCTTGTCATGGCCTGACAGCTCATTTCTTTTTAGGTCTGGACATAGCACAATGTATCCATTCGCCCCCTAAAAGACCTCTTGGTTGCTTCCGAGTTTGGGTAGTTATAAATAAAGCTACCATCAACATCCATGTCTGCTTGGCTTTTGATTCCAATTCCCCTCACTTCCCAACCTGGGAAACTGCGTTTTGGATCACCATCAGCTGAACACTCTGAACTTCAGGAGCTAACCCCACACCATCCCCTCACCAGCCCAGGGCCTAGCTTTTGAGAAGACTACAGACAGCTGAATTTAGAGGAAGGCACAAGACTCAGAAAAACCACCGAGTGCCCAAGACTCCAGATTTATTCTGATTTGGCTTTGGCATTTCTTGTGAATCTTGAATTTCATAGACAATGAACGTGTTGTGGGTATACTCAGGTGGCAATGAGCGACAACAAGCTACCAAGGGCCAAATCGTCCTTTCCCCCCACACTACACCCTGACAAGGGCTGAGAACAAAGATACAAGAGTCTAAACCTGTCAGGGGTGAAACTAACGGGACCGGGGAGGGCAGGTGTACCGGGAAAGGTCCTAGGACTCCTGTGACAGGCGACGCAAGCCAGAAGCCTGAGAAGGGAGGAAAGTGGGGAGAGAAAAGGAAAGAAGGGGCGGCGTAGGGTTTCTGTTTATCTAACTTTCCCTGTCCCCCAAGTCCAAGAACAAGGGGGGTTAGAACAGTGAGAGGAAGAGGGAGGAGAGTGAGAGCACAGTGCGCCTGCGCGGGCACGTCGCGTCTCCAGCTCTGCTGGTTGGCGATCTCCCTGGGAGGGACTGCGCATGCGGAGAAAGGAGGAGGGAGGGAAAGGGTGCGGACGTACCCCAGTTTGCTGCGCGCACTCCACCGCCGTGTGGGAACAGCGTGCGTGTAAGTTCTCTGCGCCGTGGCCGGAGTGATGCGCAGCAGTGGGTCCGGCCGGCCCCAGGAGCTCAGCAGGCAGGACCGAGGGATGGCTCAGATGGGTGTCGGGTTGAGGTGGGACACTCACGGCGGCATCACTGCGGCACCGGGCGGGTGGGGATCTAGTCCTGCGCCCATGTGCCACACCTGCACACCGTTTGGGCGGAGAGACGCGACCATGACGGCATCATGCCACGCTAAGAGGAAAGACTAGCTCCTGCCCTGGTCGGCCCCGCTTAAGTTCCATCTTCCTGGAAATAGAGCCAACTCAGCAGAGACAGAAAAGGAGCTTGGAGGTGGAAGCTCTGAATTGGACTGGGGCTGAATATAAATCATGACTTGTCTGAGAAATTGTTGGATTCGACTGTTACGTTACCTGGCCAAGGTGAAGTTTTTCCTCTACAAAACAAAATGATGGCGCCTGATCTAAGATCTGTTACAATGAAATGAAATGACCATTTCAGCGATACAAATCTGCGACTGTACTGTCAATCTCCATCCCCCACCATGATGCAGTACCCTGGATAGACACACTCTCTATGTTATATATTACCTTGAATGAACACTTGGTGATGCAACCACATGAGAGAGACAATGCGTTATGTCCCAACATTATGTCCCAGTTAGTTGATTAAGTGAGAAAACATATAGAAAATATGTAATCATACTTGTTGCTATTCCAAATGTTTAGATAGCAACATAAAGTCTGCAAAGATCAAAATGATGAAATGAACGTAGACCATCTTGATTAACAGCAAATCAACTTGAAGTAAAACTGAGACATTCTTGTAAATGGTCATTGAAATATGGGATGAATCCCATTGGGATAGACACAGCATAAATATTAAGGATCAAAGTGAAGCCCACAGGCGCGCCTGGGTGGCTCAGTCGGTGGCTCAGTCGGTTAAGTGGCTCAGGTCGTGATCTCTGGGTCCTCGGATCAAGCCCCACACGGAATCCCACGACCGGCTTCCCGGTGGGAGGTCTGCTTGTCCCTCTCTCTCTGCGCCCCCCACTCGTTCTCCCTCTCTCTCTCAAATAAATAAATAAAATCTTAAAAAAAAAAAAAAAACACCAAAGTGAACCCCACAGAAATAAGTAAGGGAAAGAGAGTCTACTCAGTTTCAGAAATAGTCCAAAATCCACGTTTGGGGAAATGAAGTGCATATTTAAGCCAGTCTCAGTCTCAGTCTCTTGTTTCTCACCTGTATTTATATTCTATCCTTAGAATAACTGTATGAGGTAGTTAGGGCAGGTATTAATATGCACATTTTTCAGAGCACAGAGCATTATCAGCACAGACGTGAAACACAAGCAGGAGTGCATGTTACCACAAGGAGATCTTTCTCTCATCACCTGGTGGTATTCCCGCTAGCATGTGGATTCTCAGTGTACCACCTGAGACCATTTCAGGGTGATGTATGCAGCAACGTATAGGATTTCTTTTTTCTCCCTCTCTCTCATACACACAATAATAGTGTAAGCTTATGAGGTGCTGTGCAAATGTAGGGCATTATCATCCTACGAAGTCCTGTGTGAGTCTCATGCTTGACCTCTGACATCAGACCAACACTGAATCCATCCTGTCTTGGATGCTCCTTGACTGTGAGAAAATCTTGCAAAGGAACTTCCAACATGTGATAAAGAGAAGAGAATCTGGGTGACATTATGGCCGGAAACAAGAGAATAGAATATAGATGTTTTAAATTAACATGTTAGGACAAGGGAAAAAAAGTAGGCATTTTCTCTACTTGGTGTTGCTTTTAGCCTTTCCAGAATTTTACAGTAGTCACTTACTCCACTTTTAAAAAGACAAAGGTGACGTAGGGAAGATAAATTAAAATGATTATGTGAGTGAAGAAGAGATCTGAGAATTAAGGAATCGGTGCTGTTTTGTCTGTAAAAGAATAGAGGATACAGTATATAAAACTATTTTATAAAGAAGATCTAGACCAGTTAAATATTATCATGTGCAAATAAACAGGAAACTCTTTTAATAGCCCTATGCGGGAAGATGACTAGGTAGGTCTGATTAAACCAGATATCAAGAAGAGGCTGTCTATCCTGTTGATCCTTTAAAATTGAAATATGGAGATAGGGAATGTAATAGAATATTGAATTATTTTTTCTTTGAAGTGACTTTGACAACTCTTCTATTTAAGCCAAATTTTGCATTTCTTTTTAAAGGTGTATGCTGGTATTTTATATTAATTAATATGCACAGAAAAATGTACATTAGTCACTTTTTAAAAGATGATTAGTCACATTTTTATAAATAGAATTTATACATATCACCACATACCTATTCCTGAGAATATAGAATTTCTTTTCCCAGTTTTTGTTTATCTGTTCTGATTCTTTCTTAAATCTGTAATAGATTTATAGATGGTTAAATGTTGTATTAGCTACAAACGAACAATTATGCTTCATTATTACCAGTACCTTTCTGTCTTCTTTTTCTCTTTTTCTAAATTAGCCTTTAGTACTTGTATTTGCTCCTCCAAAATATGTCTGTCTTCAATCTTTCAATAGAAAACACATCACAAAGTGAATTACATGAACAATATATTCTTTCTCCATAAATCTTAAAAGCTATTTCTATTAAATAGCATGCACATTCTACCTATCAAAAATAATTTGAGGGAATAGTGAGTTACATTTACTTGCAAGTCCCCATAAATTGCAAGAATTAAAGATCCCATCCTCCATGTCCTATAAGTGATTCATTTAAAGGCAGCCAGTTCTAAGCAATATTACAAAGCAATCAAAACTTATCTTCATCACCCCTCCCCTACCAGGTATCCCTTTTTCTAAATCTTGTTTTCTCTCTCTTACTGTGACCTCTCCAGCTCATTATAGGCAGGACCTGCTCCAGTTACTCTATTTTCTTTCCTTCTTTCTTTTTTTCTTACCAAAACTGTTCTCAGGAAAGGATCTGACCAAGTCAATCACATTAGAGCTTTATGTCACCCATTTCTCAGGATTGTTTATATATTACAAGGGGACAAAGTTTGGCAAAAGGAATGAATCTCTAACAGTGGAATTGTAGGCATATCACAAATGAGAGAGATTTCTTTGGATCCAGCCCGGACGTACCCCGGAATCAGACTACAGTGTGAATCAGGTCTTTGTCTCTTCATGAGACCCACTCTCGGTGTAGCTTTCAAAGTCATTGCCACTTTTTAAGAATAGCCAGCATCAATATAAACAATAAGCATGTTAATAGTAATGGTCATATTAGTCATTATTATACCTTAGCCACTGACAATTTCACCTTTTCTTCGTGTACCGCAGCTGGTTTTGCATGCCTCACCTGGCGTGAAAATAAACCAACGTAAATATAACATTTCAAATCAGTGCATAAAGGTGTAGTTTTTCTGCAGCTTAGAGATAGGCAACTGAGTCTTAGAATATGCCAACCATAGTCCTGCAGGGGTCTTCTCTGCCTTCCCTAATGTATAAAGCCCAGGGCTTTTGTACATTGCCTTTGCAACTGGACAATCACAGTCCATTAAAACCAACTTTCCCACTACCATCTTTTTAAAGTGCATTTCTCTGCACTCCTATATTGGCCAAATTTTACTATTATACTTTTTTTTTTAATGAAGTGGGCAGTTATTAGTGTAGTGATAACCTTTAAGGAAACTTTATTTTAAATGATGATTTACATGATTGAAATGATAATTATAATGACTTTTCACTAGTGTTATCTCTCTGATGTTAAGAGCAGATGGCAGTGAGAAAGCATACTGAATATAAAAATCTGCTTGTTTAGCTATCTCTGTGTTCCTACACAAAAGACAGAAAAAGGTGCTCCTTATTACTACCACTACCTCTCTGGTGGGTTCTGTGACCCAAAAGGCCCTGAATCTGTTGCCCATCTTGGTAAGGTGGGCTCCACCCAGGAAAGTCTAGAGCCAGGTCCGGGAAAAGGAGCTAGAGAGTGCTGCAGAAGAGAGTAAAAGGAACTTAGAGCTAACTTCCCCTGAGTAATTAGAAGGACTGGGAAGAGAGAAAGAGAGTGTGTGTGTGTGAGAGAGAGAGAGAGAGAGAGAATGGCCAGGCAAGGCCACAAGGCTTGGTGGTGCTAGCGTCTGGTGACATTGTGGGTGACCGGTGTCCAGGGGTGATGGCCACTATTTAATTTGAAATGGCATCTTGGTGATGCCTGGTCCCTGTCACTTACCTTCTTCAACCTCCTCAAATTTACATATACAAAGGGGTCCTGCGAGCGGGTTGTTTTAATAGACATCGCATAATTGGATGAAATTCAAGGTCTGATTAAACAAAATGGGAACTGGGATGGGAAGCAGAGCACAGTGACACTCAGAAACTGACTTAGTTCAGTGGAAGAAGGAGCTAGACACGGCGACAACCAGCAGATGCCGTGGGCATCTGCAGAAAACCCGGGACATGGTCTAGGCTGCCACAAAGCACAGAATGGGGGTTTGAACCAGTTTTATTCATATCCGAGGGAACAGAGAGAACCCTGCCAACATCAGCTGCCACAAATTAAAAATAACAAAATTTGTAGCAACAGCCCTAAAAGCTATAGTTTATTGAGTGCCTATTATGTGCCAGACAGTTAACATATATTACGTTTACTTCTATATGCTACCTATTGACTTCTTCATTCATATTACTTTAGCTTTTTGTAAAGATTTTCTTTCTTTATTATTTGAGAAAGGCGCATGTGCAAGTGGGGGAGGGCTGGGGGGAGGAAGAGGGAGAGAATTTCAAGCAGACTCCATGCTGAGTACGGGCCCCAGTAGGGGCTCAATCCTATGACCCTGAGATCAGGACCTGAGCCGAAATCAAGAGTCGGCGCTCAACCAACTGAGCCACCCAGGCGCCCCTCATATTATTTTAGATTTTTCATAATAGATAATACATGCATTTTTTAAATGAACTGCAAATAGCATACCTGAACCTGAGATTCTCACTTCCCAGAAGTTAAGGTTTTGTTTGCTCATTGTGTTTTGTTTTCATTTTTCTCATCATTATTATAAATAAATAATAGCTTTTATTGATTTGGGCTTCTCCACAAATAAAGATTCAGAATTTAAAGCATTCACATTATCTTCTGCCTTCTCTCTCTCTCTCCCTCACATGCCTGGGTTTTTTTTAATTTGCAGATGTTTAACTCACATCATAGTTGCCTTTATTATCATTTCAAAATATGTAAACTTCTATATTTTGATTTGTTAATTCCCTGCTGTGAAAGATGGGAAATTTATTTAGTCTTTTTTTTCCCCCTAACACTCTTCACTCTCGCCACCTCCCAGTTTTGGGAAGGACTGTTATTTTTACATTGTTAATGTCTATAGGATTGTTCTCAAACTCTAATTAAGTGCCCCACGCTTTATCTACAGCCTGAATCTGAAAAGTGAAATGTGTTTCTGCAAACATTATTTACTGCAAGACCAAGAAGTGTAATTGGCTCCACAGGGAAGACAAGGTAAACCTGTAACTAAGCTTTGCTACTAAAAGGAGACTCTTCCCAGGGCTGCTCTACAGTTACAACTTTTTTTTCTTAAGATTTTATTTGTTTATTTGACAGAGAGGTTGAGAGAGTGAGCGGAGCGGCAGGCAGAGAGAAAGGGACAAGCAGGCTCCCCGCTGAGCAGGGAGCCCGATGCGGGGCTCGATCCCAGGACCCCGGGATCATGACCTGAGCCGAAGGCAGACGCTTAACCGACTGATCCAGCCAGGCGCCCCTAATGTTACAACTTTTCATTTTCTAGCTCCCTTTACTTCTGAGTCACACTTCCTTTCTCCTTCTTCTTGGGTCCTTATCATCCTGCATATTGGATTCTTTCTATATTTGGTTAGAGTGTTTCTTGAATAATTTCTTTCAACAGTTTCCACATATAACAAACTTTTTGAGTTTTCACACATTCAAAAATATCTTTATTTCTCTTCCATACTCAGTTGAGACTTTAGTTGGATATAAGAACTAGGATTCAATTTTTTTTCCTTTTGAAAACTTTGCTTTATTTGCTTGTAGCAACCAGTGATGCTGATGAGAAAATTAGTTTCCTTTTTTTGTTCCATTATAGATAAACTGTTTTTTTTTCTCTTCTTTATTCTTAGAGACCTAAAATTTCACCAGAATGTACCTGCTGTTTTCATCAATTTTAAGACATATTCTGTGTCCCACTCAGTGTTTTAACATCTTTGAAAGAGGTGCCTTACAACTGTGTGCACATCATAATTTAATAGGCAGCAGTTTTGCCTTGCTCGTGGTACATAAAATAAATATGTGTCTTAACCACTGTCATCTGAGATTTGATAAAATACAACAGATACTCTGCTTTTCATTTCAATCCTGTTTAGCACTTGATGGGCCTTTCCATCTGAATCTTAATGTTCCTTTGCTTTAGTTTATGGAAATTTTATTTTATTTCTTTTATTGCTGTCTTACTTCCATTGTACCTGTCTTGCTTCCTGAAAACTCTATTAGAAAGGTATTAGACCTCTTGGATCCATCCTTCATATTTTAACTTTTCTCATAATTTCTGTCTGCCATTTTACACTATGTTCTAAGAGACTCTGTTCACTTAATCTTCCAGATTATTTTTTTAAAGATTTATTTATTTATTTGAGAGAGAGAGAGCGTGAGGTGGGAAGGGGAGAGGGAGAGGGAGAGAGAGAATCTTAAGCAGACTCAGTGCTAAGCATGCAGCCCAATGTGGGGCTCGATCCCACAACCCTGAGATCATGACCTGAGCCGAAATCAAGAGTCAGACGCTTAACCAACTGAGCCACCCAGGTGCCCAAATCTTCCAGATTATTAATTGGGTCTTCAGCTGTGTCAGTTTTATTATTCAGTCTGCCCATTGGTGTTTTGTTTTGTTTTTGTTGTTGTTGTTGTTGTTGTTACTTCTAAGAAATTGTTCTTTCCCTTAGGCTGTTCCTTTCCCATAGCTGCCTGTCCTTCCTTAATGGAGAAGTTTCTCATGAATGTTTCCCCAGATATACTTATTTTAAAAATGTCTTTTAAGTCCTTGTCCATTCCCTGAATTAACCATCTTTCTTATGGAGCCAATGGCTGTTTGTTCTCTTTGTTTTTTCACTCACTAAATATTTGCTGAATTCTTACTATGTGACAGAAAACATTCTAGGAACTAAAGATACAACAGAAAACAGAACAGGGCTCACAGAGGTAGAACTTAGGGCACTCTTTGAGTGAAAAGGTAACTGCCTAGAATTTCTTATTTGGGCAACTAGATGGACAATGGTACCATTCACTAAGACAAAAAAAAAAAGAAAAGAATAATTGGAGTAGGGACAATTTTGTATGCTAGTATTCTGTTCTTATTTAATGAAAAAAATTTGGTAAGTTCACATTCAGATACTTAGAGTTAGAGAAATCTAGGGCACAATCAAATGATGACATAAAATAGGCAATTGGGACAAGGGCCTGGAATTTGGGAGTGGGGTTGATCCTAGAGATAGAATTTGGAGTCACCAATATTTTCGTTGAAGCTGAAGACTTAGATAAGGCCATTCATGAAATTTACAGAGAGAGAAAAGCAGAGGGTCAGGGATGAAACCCTGTGTCCAGGCGTGGCTGACCTGTAGCTCTGATTTATCCTGGGCTGATAGGGAACTCCCAAACCTGGGACCCTAACCCACTGCTCTTACCTTAGTTCTCAAAACTCTAATTCCCACTCCATGAATCCTCACAGTCCTGGAGAGCCCTTTGGGGCCCTAGAACTACCCAAATAAATGCTCCTTTAGTTGTTGACATGCTATCTCAAACTCCCTGGAAGAAACCACCAACTACTATTACCAGCACTGTGACTCAGTCTTCCCATGGCCCGTGTGACAGGAAGCTAGACAAAAACGAAGCCTAAGGTATAATAACACTAATTTAACAAAAACGATGAAAAGTGTTGGTTATCATTAACCTTCTGTGGATCCAAAACCCCAAAACCGTGAGGATTACCAAAATGACAGAGGCATGCACTTTTTAGAATCTTTCCACCTATGTGTTCTCAAAGGGCACAATCCACTTGAACTGCCTCTCTCCCCCAGGCACAAGGAGTACAGAGTGAGTTCACTGCCATTTGGTTAACAATGGACCAAGGAAATCACTGGGGTAAGAATTCCAAGCTTTGGAGGGCACTTGCCAGTATGCTAATGGGGAAAAAATTAACCCAAATTTTAAAAAGTAATCCACAAAAAGTCAGGAAAACAATTTGATAAAACAAAGTAAGTTCCCATGTAGAAAGACATTTGTATTTATTTACTTCACTATATCCAGTCATATCCATAGTTGAAAGTTTATTAAAAAGACCCTGTGTTTAAATTCACGTATAGTAAAAACGAGTTCCAATTTTTCAAGGCTCCCTTTTCCTGCCTCTCCTATAATGATCAACTCTGTAATAACTAAAGATAAGACTGTTGCTATACCATATCTTCTATAAAACAAATAATGATTCAATCTCTCCAAAAGACAATACTCTTACAATGACAAAGATAGCTTCTCTTTTCATTAAAAAAAAAAAAAAGCACCACATGTAGACTAGAGTGTTTGCTCTCCAGTTTAAGTTGAACTTTCAACTTTACTACAGCATGTTATATTGAATCCTGGCTCTGTGCACATTAAACTGTCATTTTGTTTTGTCAGCTGCTGACATTCCACTTTCTCTGGAATATGCATGCTAGTCTTTATGTGGCTACTTCATTGACAGGTGCAAACATTGGACTGCTAAACAATAGATAGAGGTGAAAATGAATGGTAATATTAATAGAAAAGTAGATAACTTCCTAAGTAGGAAAATGTAAATTGAATAATTATAAAAATAACCAAAAATTGTGATTAGAAATAATTTATTATAAATAGTTCTCATTTTCTGTTGAATTTGTATATATAATTAAAAAATCATAAAATTAAGAAATCAGGTTCATTTATAACAGAGATTATAATTCTTTTTTTTTTTTAAGATTTTATTTATTCATTTGAGACACAGAGATACAGAGAGAGAGAGAGCATGAGCAGTGGGAGAGGCAGAGGGAGAGGGAGAAGCAGACTCCCTGCTGAGCCAGGACCCCGATGTGGGACTCGATCCCAGGACCCTGGGATCATGACCTGAGCTGAAGGCAGACGCTTAACCATCTGAGCCACCCAGGTGCCCACCAGAGATTATAATTCTTAAGTTTGTTTTCCATTTTTAGCACCGAAAACATGTTAAAAACATATTAATCTTCTAAATTAGGAATCAACAGCCAAGGTTTGTAATAACAGAAGATGTGCAATTATGTTTATTAATCACCACAAGATTAACCATATTCCTTATCAGATCGACTTTCTCCTTTTCTTGTCAATGAAGGAGTCATTACATTCTCTTTTTTCTCCTAATTTCCACAAATGTCCCTCTTCTGAAACTTTGGCCATTCTTTCTGGGCTTTCCTGCCTCCTTGACTCTCTCTCCTTTAAACCATTAAATATATTACTATCAAAACAATCTTTCTAACTCATCATGAAGAAAGATCATCTTCTGTCCCTAAAATTTCATTAATCTTGACTTTTACATTAACATTCCTTTTTTTTTTTTTTTAACCTTTAAGCTAAACAACTATTTTTAAACACCAGTATGTCCCGGTGGGTGCTGGTTGGTGGAGGAGAGGGGGAATGACAAGCCCATGAAGAGGGGAGAACCAGCCTGTGTGCTGACAATTTGGAGAAAAGAGACTGGGGAATTAGGAATATTGAAATAAAATATGAGACTGTATGCAAGCAAGCATTAATCATTGACTAGGCCAAAAGTAAAAATAAAACATTTATCTACATATATCACCAGTGAATTTTCTTGCAACAAAATTGTTAAGCTAGGGAATTCTCTCAAAAATAAGACAAGTCTTCATTTGATGCACCCCAAGGCCCATTTGATGGGCCCCAAGGGTGCCACTTCCTGTCTGCCAGGGGGCTCTCAAACATCTAGGCAGATGATGGGGCTACAAAGCCCTACAGAATCCAGGCTGAGCCAGGCTATCTGCAAATCTCAAGACAAAAGTCTGTGTGGATTAGGCTTCCTCGCCTGGCTCCAGCTCATCCTAGACTTTACATACACACCTTCTATCAAACTAATCTTAAAAATTTGTAATCAGAACTCTTCCATGATGGAAATGTCTAAAGATGATGAAGCCATTGTTTATAATAGCAAAAGAATAGGAACAGTATCTCTGGAAGGCACTACTAAATTGACAAAGATTGGTTAAGTAAGTCATGCTAGCTCCATGGAGTAAAATACTGTACGTAATTTATTATATACATTGAACACTGTTTCCATATCTTGTTGTGTGCAAATCTGCATCAAGATTTGTCTGAAAGGATGGTCGCAAGGAGTTTTTAATAATTACCTCTGGGTGGCAGGATTCTTTTTTACTTTCTTTTTTGACATTTCTTTATTGAGAAGACTTGGTATAAGTATGAATGTTTTATTAAAAAAAAAATTTCAGACTTCTGGCATCCCACATAGGATGCCAAAAAAAAAAAAAAAAAGCCACTGCTCTACTAATTACTAGAAAAATCCAGATAGACTACAAAGTCACAACCTTTCTTGGACCCATCAGAGAACTGAGGTCACGACCAGGCAACATGAATTCCAAAGAGGAGCAAGACCTTCCAATGGGAGGTGTGATGCACAGGTTCACCTACAGCAGAGGCAGCACCATGCCAGCTGCAACATGCAGGTAAGAGAAGTAAGCTAAAATGTAAAGAACTACTGCAGAGCAAGTATGGGTTAACAGAGCAGTCTGAACTGGCCGGGGGACATATTATAAGGGGAGTTCACACTCACTCTCAACTTTTTATCCCATGTCCTACCAGATGCTCATGAAGGTAACTGAGGGCAGGGCAGGACACTTGTTGATGGTACAGACTTCAAGAAGAGATCAGCTGATGCTAAGAGAAAAGTACCTTCCCTGAGATAGGAGAAGTCTTAAGTCCCTGGGAGGGGGGAAGCAAACTCTCTGGCCAATCAGACCCAAAGAAGGTGATCAGTGGAGAAGTGTAAGGCATGAAGCCTCACCCTCTTCTCCCAGAGCTTTCCTTCCTAGGAAAGAAAAACTTTCAACTGCTGGGGAGGGCAGCAAAGCTTCTGCTTATAGGGCATAGGGGAAGAAATATTATGGTAAGGGGGAAAATGAAAGAAACATTTTGTTCCCTGGCAAGCCATTGTCTTGGGCCTTAGAGTCTGTAATAATACCAAGTGGAGGTTCCTACTATTGCAGGAGGGACAGGCAACTCCTGTCCAAGGTCTGCTTCATATACAGGCAGAGGTAGAGCACCACAGGGAGGAAGAGCAGGAATCCTGACAGAGCCCACCTCTGAGGCCCAGGCACACAGCACTCCCCAAAGACTGGTCTGGATTAGAGCAAGAGAGAACCCTCTCTGCCTCACTTAGGGACTACCAAGAAAGAGCTGCCTACTACTGAAGGAGAGATAGGAGCATAGAGAAAGACCTCCTCTGTGGCACAAGTGGACAGGTTCTGCTGAAATTGAGGGTGGAGCAGCTCAAAGAGAAAAACACTCTGTTCCTTTCACTCCCACTGCAAGCACACAGCCACTGCAAAAGGAACATCGTCTGTCCCTAAGAACAGAAGGACATCTTCTTCCTTTAAGAAGAACCACAGCAACCACCAAACAACTCAATTCAACTTGTAGCTAGATTGGCTCAACCCCTTACAATAACAATCTGATATAAGAAGAGGCATGCCATTTCCAGATGTGAATACTGATTAGTTCAATTTCTACTAGTCTACATATGATGTTTGGTATTTAATAAAAAATTGAGACAGAAAAAAGGAAGGAAAAAAGAACTGATGGTCAGGAGACAAAGCAATCAACAGAACCAGATTCAAAGATGACCCAGATCTTGGAACTATCAGGTGGAGACTTTAAAATAACTATAAATAACTATAATTAAAATATTAAAGAAACTAGGAGAAAAGGTGAACAACATGGATGATAATAAATAATGAATTTCAGCAGAGAGATGAAATATATATATTTATATATATAACATGTATATATATAAATATAAATATATTATATATATAAGAGTCAAATGGAAATACTAGAAATGAAAAAGACAACACTAAAAATGAAGAATTTGGGCCCCTGGGTGACTCAGATGGTTAAGCATTTGCCTTCGGCTCAGGTCCGGGGATCAACTCCTGCATCGGGCTCCCTTCTCCTTGGGGAGCCTGCTTCTCCCTCTGCCTCTGCCTCTCTCTCTCTGTCTCTCATGAATTAATAAATAAAATCTCTAAAAAATAAAAAAATGACAAAAATGAAGAATTTCTCTGATGACTCATCAGTAGATTCAATACCACTGAGGAAAACAATTTGAAACAAACTCTTGATCTCAGTGTTGTGAGTTTAAGCCCCACACTGGGTGTGGAATCTACTTAAAAAAAAATGTTAAGAAATGAAAGGTCCAGAAATGGTATAAATGAAAGTGTCAAATGCACTTGCATTTGACAAATCTTCCTGTGACAAATTATATCAGTTTTTTTATATGAAAATATATTAAACTTTAAAATTTTTGAAGGATACAACATGTTAGGAATTCCATGGATTGTACTTTTGATGGCAACATTGGAAAAGGTTATCCAGGGACATTTGAAGCAAGATGAATGGACAGTTATGAGTTTCATAGTGACTTTTTGGAGAGCACTTAAGAAACACTATCTTTGCCACTGAGACTAAGCTATGTGGTAGGAAATTGCCAAAGGTTCCTAAAAATCGCAGTGACTTCTTATTGATCTCCTACCAATCAGTTATTTGGGTGCTTCGGTCTGAAATCTTTTTTTTGTTGCTTTCCTAATACTTATTGTCCTAGCTCTGCCAATGGTTGTGTAAAAATCTAAAACTGTATATTAAAGTCTTTCTAATCTTAACATAAGCAATTAGCTTAAAAATATGTTTATGCCTTATTTCATGTAAACCAATAGAAATGTTATGTATCTTAACCATAATTACACTCTAGGCTGTTCACGCTCATGTCAATCATGGTGGCATGAGGGGCACCCGGGTGGCTCAGTCGGTTGAGCGGGCAATTCTTGGTTCCAGCTCAGGTTATGATCTCAGGGTTCTGGGATCGAGCCCCATGTCAGGCTCTGTGCTCAGTGGGGAGTCTGCTTGAGGATTCTCTCTCTCTTCCTCTCCCCCTGCCCCTACCCTGCTCATGCTTTCTCCCTTTCTCTCTCGGTGGCTCAGTCGTTAAGCGTCTGCCTTCGGCTCAGGTCATGATCCCGGGGTCCTGGGATCGAGCCCCGCATGGGGCACCCCGCTCAGTGGGAGGCCTGCTTCTCCCTCTCCCGCTCCCCCTGCTTGTGTTCCCTCTCTCACTGTCTCTCTCTCTCTCTGTCAAATAAATAAATAAAATCTTTAAAAAATAAAATAAATAAAATAAATAAATAAATCTTTAAAAATTCTGGTGTCATGAAACTGAATATGCACTCACCATATGTATACTTTTAGCCAATGGATTCACTGAACCCCATAACACTTCATGGCATTTGTTGTAGGTAACTACTTCTTATATTATATTATATTATATTATATTATATTATATTAATTATTATATTTTCATATATGCTCCTATATATAATCATATATTCAAAAGAGGGATGGATCCCACATTGCAATTGGTGAAGGAGATCTTTAAGATATTTTCAAGAACTTTAAAAGTCTAAATAAAAGTGTACCTTGATTCCCTAATAAAGTTGCATACCTAACAATCCTTAAGAATTCCTTGGGTTTGGTTGGCATTAAATCAATTCAGTGAAATATCACTGGTTATCTAAGGTTGATCAGATATCCAAGTTAAAAGTAATATGCACTAAATGAATACATAAAGAAAAACAAATAACTTTAATAAGTTCAGGGTTTTTTTTTTGTGAACAAGCAGAGACTACAGGAAAAGAAAACAAAGGGATATTAAATGAAGAAAAGTTCAAGTACCATCTTTCATGAAATTACATTCCTTAAGAAAAAAAATTGGTGTATTGTAAAATAATCCCAGAATGCGAAGACAAAGCCGGGACCTGGGGGACACTGGGCCTGAAGTGGTCGGGTCTGGAGAAACTGACAAGTTGGTTAGATCCAAAGGGGGTGGCCAATAGTCCAATGCCAGTGTTCAGGGGGGTGCAGCTACTTCAGGCTTGGCTCTGACCAGCATCCATATTGAAGCAGTCCTATGGTAGTGAGTTCTATGACAGAATTCATGGCACCAAGCAGCAGAATTTGTACATGCAATAATGGCAGTTAGAATGGGTGCCAGTATGTCAAATATTCATGGGGGTAAGACGCACGTCTGGGCAGTATCAGGACTCTGGCTAAAGGACCTGGTGTTCAAGACTGGCCTCAACTCCCAGTGGGAACTGGAGAGAAACCCACAGCTGAAACCAAAGCAAATGGAATAAAGCAACACCCTACAGTGGGGGGCAAGATGGCTGCTCTGGGCACCTGAATGTCAAGGATGACACTCCTTCTTTTAACACCAGGTTGTTATTACATATGGTCAGGACCTAGCAACTGCCCCTGGCTGAGAGTGCCAAGGGAAGAACAGGAATGGATACAAATCTCAAATTTATCTTTTCCCGATTCCCACAATTGTATCTTAGTTCCTTAATTAAGTTATACTAAAATATCACAAACTCTACAAATAAAATGCTATCACTGTTCCCCAAGAACATAACAAGAAGACAAAGCATAAAATGCATTATGCGATTCTTAACAAAAAACATTTTTCATTTGTGTGACAAATATTGAATCTGACTTTCCCTAAAATATTTTCAGTTCCAAATATACTGAAAGTATTTATCATCGAACCACTCAGAATAAGATAATGTAGAAAGTAAAAACCACCTTTCAGTTGACTTCTAAATATAATATCACTCAGCTTGTCAATTTTGGTCTCTGAGAGCAGAATCTAAAGATGAATTCATTTTAGTGGTAAATGAAAAATTTGATTTTGAAATAAAACTAAAATCAAAGTGTATAGTGTATAGTGTATGATTTTAATAATCTCTACATTTTAAAGTTATTTGATAAAAGAAAGATCTAGTACAATAAGGAAAACTCTTCCGTGTCAAAAAAATCTACCAAAATACAGGGAGTATCCTTTGATAAACTCCAAGATCATGCACATGAGCAGGACGATCCTATCTCTGTATTAAACAGCCATCCAGTGTGGCCAAATCCACAACGAGCAAAATGCTTGCTTTCCCCCATTGCTCTGCAGAACTCTTAACTGCCTGCTCTACCAAGCGAAGCCCAAGTTAAAAAGCATGAAATAATGAAACAATAAACAGATTGTATTATTTTCTTCCCTGATGATGTTTATTTTAAACTTCATGTGCAATTTAATCAAATAAGAAGGTTGCATAGGAGAGCAATGGTCAATTTCAGAAAGATTTTTTTCCTCTCACCTACCTAGCCTGTAATACTACAGATCTATAACAATCATTCTCTATCCTATACTAATATTTTTTATTAAATTACTAGCTTGCAGGGTGAATATGATCATAATTGCAAAGCTACTGCAAAAATATTTCACCTGACAATTTTTAAATGTTAAAGGAATCACGTTATAGAGTTTTTATTGATGTCTTTTATGCTGTACAAATTGCTTTGTATTGAGTGCACTTTAAGAATGGGAACGTGATTGACTTGTCCGTGTCCCATTTCCCACACAGAGCGTCTCGATGGTTTCTGCAGATGTAAGCACACACCATATGTTCTCTCAGCAGAGACCAGGTTACCCCATGGAAGCTCAGAAGTCTTCCTGGGAAGCATTTACTGGGTGCAACCTTAATTAACTAATTCCCCGGGGTGGGGGAGGGGCAAACCTCCTGGGAATCCAATCTAACCTGGTTATATGAAACCTTAGTATTTGAAATGTTTCCCAGATATCAAAAAATAAACTTTACACAAAACGCTGTACAAATACAAATTTTATGTTGTGAAATCTTTCGTAAATAGAAATCAAACAGCAATGTTCCTATCGTGCTTTTCAGACTGGCTAACCACTCAGTTTATCACTCTGTACCCCACTGTGGGAAGCACGTGTGCTGTTCCCACCAAATGACACAGATTTCAAAAAGTAAGTATGATTAATTAGATAAGATAAGTGACTGATGTAAAAAGTTCCTTCAGCAAGCTCTCTGTCTGGTCATTTACATGTGATACATGTTACAAAACCCTTTAAAGACAATTTTTGAGAAGTCCAGCTACCTCAGCATAATGAAAGATGTCAAAAAGAAAAAAAGGAAAATTAAAATCAGGGTGCATAATACATCAAGTTAATCTGCAGTGAAGACTGTACCACATGGAAAGCTGATAGAAGGGAGCACTTATCATAAAACTGTGAACAACCGAAGTGTATACTATAGCAATAATGGTGAACTAGAAAAATACACTTCATTTTAAAAGCGTGTCGGTTCATACAAATATGTAAACACCAGCTTACGTCACCTCCCCCCTCCCCAGTCTGACTTTTACTTATGGTTATGCATTAACTTCTGAGTCTCTCCCGCCGACAAGACACACTGTTAGGCTTTGGCAACATCAAAATAGCAATCCTTACAGTTAGAAGGAGAGACTATGGCACTAACAGAACACCGCACTGAACTGACGCCTCTGGGAGATCCTGTCTGCCCTGTCTCTCCTACGGTGCATCTTCTGTGGGTGAGAACGAGTGGTTATTTCTGCCCCTCATGGCTGTGAACTGGGAACCTCAATCTCAACTGGAAATTGAGGACCCTGTTGTTTCTTATCTGCAATTGTAGGGTTTAGTTAGGGCCTTGTGCTTGCTGCAGGGACTGGGGCAGCTCCCCCTGCTGCTGAGATCCTGGGATTGGAGTTCCGTTGCTCTGTCCCTGTCACCAGCCCTGCTCTGCAGTCCTCCATCTTCTCAGAACCTCCGACCACAGACTCTCCGCCCCCCCCCCCCCCCGCCACACCACCAAGGGACCTGATTTCATGGCAGTTGATGGAGCCTTCTGGAACAGGACACAGCCTCAGCCGCACGCTCCCTAAGCCCAAGGCTTAGGCTAGAACCCTTTACCCAGTCGCGCTGATCTATCTGCGCAGGTCAGCCGGCAGCATTGTACACTCAGGCGTGGGGGTGGGGTTTTTTGTTTTGTTTTGTTTTTTGGGTTTTTTTGTGAGCAAAAAACAAACAAAGCAAAACAAACAAACTCCACAAACACAAACAGCAACAGCAACAACAAAAAACGAATAAACACAAACTTCCCAAGAACTGCATTCTAAACATCTTACTTCTAGAACCTAGGCACTGGTCAGTCATGCACCAAATTCGCCCCCAAATGTCATTTTCCTCCTTTGGAAATTACGCTGGTTTCCAGTTGTCTGTACTTCCTAATTTTCTGTAAAGGGGAAATGCTTTCGGAGGAGAGGGCTTTGTCTCAGCTTCTGGGGAGTGACGGCCACTGGTGGGCACCCTGGACTCTCTCTACCTGCTCGCTTATTCCTCTGCTGCGGGGGAGCTGTGAGCATCTGCCCGGTGAGCCGGCATGAGACACCCCTACCTTTGCTTTTGGAACAAGGATGGCACAGGCAGCCTGCTCCTGCTCAGGTCCTCTGCGCCCCAAGCCTTAGCGAGGCAGATTCTGCCCCCTGTGGGAGAAGGAGGAAGAACACGCGGACAGGCAGAAACAAGACAAAAGAGTATGGGAAGTGCTACACGTTGGCGCTCTGTATCACCAACCGGCTTCTGAGCTTTTAAAAAATCAACACGGAAAAAGAGTTTTGACTGGTTACACAATTCACAGTGCCCACAGGCTAGATCGGTCTCTCAGAGAAATACAATTCCCGTAACTCACAGCGGAAGCAAGTTCCCCATAGAATCATTACAAAGGGAGGGATTGTGTCTCAGCAGGGTCCACACGCTAAGCCAACGTTGAGTTGAACATCACAGAGCTACTTCTTAACACGCTCTTTTATACAGACCAGTAGTACCGCCTTGGGTCCAGTAAAAGCAATTCTGATTATTTGGAGGGATGGTGGATTAGGAGAATAATAGCGTATCACTGGTGCATGTGTATCTCTGATGGTGTGAGTTAATCCAGGTGTCAACTTAGAATACTATGAGCAAATGGACTGTATAGCTGCATGTCCTTCAGGGAATTTTCAGGAAGCTTCTGATAGGTATTGGGCAGTAAGGAGTTAGTAATTATACACCCTAGACCGTGCTTGGAATGTGGCTTTTCTAGCTTGCTAATTTAACAGAGACCCACTGAGCCTTAGCGACTAAGCTGAGCCTAAACGACCACGTTGAGGATAATGATGGCATCCTCTTGGGCAGTCAAGGGGCCCAACAAGGACACACTGGTGTAGAGAGAGCAGCCAGAGGTCCCCGCCCGGCTGCAGGCACAGAGAGTAGGGGGCATCCGGTGTAGGAGACCGCCGGCCTTGCTCATGCTGGACGTGAGGTCACAAGAGTGCTAACACAGCCGTGGCCCTGGATGGATGCAGGTATCCTAGAGTGTGGTCATAGGAGCAGTTCTTACCACAGGCTGCTCTTCCTTTGCAGATTTCTTTGGAGTCTTAACTTTCCTGGTCTTCACAGTTGAGACACTGATGGAGGGTGAGTGTGGTCTTGAACTTGCTCTAGGTCTGGATGGAATCCTGGGCTGGAAGGGCCACGGGGACACAGCGGTCTCTTTCGCCTTGACTAGTTTCAGGCTCTGGCACACAAAAAGAAGCAGCTTGGTTATTCTCACTTCATTCTCCAGAATCGTGTCCCTTTCTTTTCCTCCTGTGAGTTGGCATTGCAGGGTCAGATTTTCAGTCCCAAAGGGCATGGGTCTGGTCCTTTTCCCAGCTACACTCCCCCTTTTGGCCTGATTTAATGTGTCGGCTGGGTCTGTTTTTCCTCTCCTCCCACTGATGCTACTGTACTAAGAAAAACATACCAACAGATCAGTGTTTTCTGGAAACACCTGGAAAGGTGGGAGTGGGGTGAGGAGTGGGGTGACATGACAGCTTGAGGTCTGTATCTTATTTGTAGGAAGCTAGGGGAATAGAAGGTAGGAGTGTAGGGACAGGGATCTGAAGAGATACGGCATGAGCCTAAGGCTCGGTGTACCGGGACAACACTTTCCCCTTCCTTCAGCCAGGTTTGCCTTCTTGTTGGCTTATACCCCTCTCACTGAGCTCAGCCATCGCTCCTGGGCTCCCATCCACACTTTTAAGGATTTTCTCCTTCAAACTCGGATCTTGGAAAGTGAAAAGTCTCAATAGGGTATGTATACGTTTTTCTTTTTTTTAAAGATTTTATTTATTTATTTATTTATTTATTTGAGAGAGAGAGAGAGAGAGAGAGAGAAACAGCATGAGAGGGGATAGGGTCAGAGGGAGAAGCAGGCTCCCCACCGAGCTGGGAGCTCGATGCGGGACTCGATCCCAGGACTCCGGGATCATGACCTGAGCCGAAGGCAGTCGCTTAACCAACTGAGCCACCCAGGCGCCCATGTATACCTTTTTCAACCCAGATGTCAAAATAAGACTCACACAGAATAAAAGAAGAAAAAAATAACTTAAATTTAAATGCAAACCTTGCCACCTAGGCTGTCCAACTTTTTCCTTGTTTCCATGTCCTCCTTCTGTTTATTAATCTGTGAAATTGAAGGCGCACATTATTTGTTATCATTTGCAAAGATTAAAAAGGAGAATTTTCTATAAAACTTCCTCAAGCAATGGAAGAATACAATGGTAAACCACGTAACTGCTAACACGATTATGAGAACGTAAGTTATAATGGTGCATATGAATTAGAAGAGAAAATTAATTTGTACCTAAAAAAGAGCACTTAAAGAGGTGAACAGAAAGAAAGTTGTAACTGTTTAAAGTCATTAGCATTTGCTCATTGTTTTAAGCATAATAGAAATTATAGAGAAACACAGATCGTTTGCTTTTGTGGTAATAATTTGTTTCATATATTATTATGATAGTTATAAATTCCAGGTCTTATAAAAGTTTTGGAGAAATTTCAGATAATTCAATAGCCAGACTTCAATAATATAGTGATGAAATTTTGATTTAAAGAGTCAATTCTAGTTTCCAGGCATAAAAGGCTTTTTATCATATATGTAATTGAGATATAATCGACATAGAAAATTATATTAGTTTCAGGTCTACAACATAATAATTCAAAAGTTAAAAAAAATAATAATTCAAAAGTTGTATATGTTGCAAAATGATGGCCACAATAAAGCTAGTTAACATCCATCACCACACAGTTTTAATTTTTTTCTTATGATGGGAACTTTTAAGATTTACTCTCTTAGCAACTTTCAAATATATAATACAGTATTATTAACTATGATCACCGTGTTGTACATTACGTTCCCGTGACTTATTTATTTTATAGCTAGAAATTTGTATCTTTTGACCACCTTCACCCATTTCACCCACTTCCCACCCTACCTCTGGCAACCACTGATTCATTCTCTATAAGTTCATGTTTTCATTTTGTTTAGATTCCACATGTAAGTGAGAATATACAGTATTTGTCTTTCTCCGACTTCACTTGGTATAATTTCCTTAAGATCCATCCATCTGTTGCAAGAGGCAAAAAATATATTATTAATGCATGCTTCAATAATATCAAGTTTTTTTTCATCAAATGCATATGTGACTAATGCTAGGGATTCTAATTCTGGCTAATCTTATGAAATTAAACAATGATGAGATACACCCCTAATCATTAATCTCACAGGTACAACTATTTTCCAAAATATCTCTCACCTACAGATAGGGCAGGTCTGCCTCATGAAATCTTGAGGTCTGGGGGGACAGTAACTGATGTCCATGAAGCACTGCATTTAGGAAGAACTGGGCAGGTGTGCTAAGATGAAGGATAATGTGCAAAGCTTCAATTTTACTTTAAATGCAATGGGATACCAATGAATAATTTTAACTGTTGGGGGGTATGAATGGGACATGATAATATTTATTGTATGAAGTCATAATTTGGGGGGAGTCATGTTTCTGGTCATGGCTGAGTAACTGCTATGAAACCAACCTTCCCACAGATGACAACGATAAGCTCCAGAAAAAACATATTTAAAAAAATTACCTGAAGACAATGGCTTTTAACTTAGCAGCAGTGCCCAGTCTGTCTGTGTGGAACAACTAAAACTATGATGGAAAAACTGCAGCCTTTCAGGATTGTTGGAGACACAGTTCAGGGAAACCAGAGCCAGGGAAAGTTCCAAGGCAAGGAAATCCCAAGGAAAGCCAGACTGCAGAGCCCCAAACTTTGTGCGTAAATTTTGCCCAAATCCTTAGCAGATGCCTGAATCATGCTTGGCAGTGAAGCTAAGGCTCAAAGATTGAGTTGAGATTTGAGCTTCCCTCCACTGCATGCGAGACAGAGTTTGCAGTTTAAATCCAAGTTAACTGCCTGATTTTTTTTAAAGTAGGCTCCACGCCCATCATGGAGACAGCACAGGGCTTGAACTCACCGCCCCAAGATCAAGACCTGAGCTGAGATCAAGAGTTGGTTGCTTAACTGACCGAGCCACCCAGGCATCCCTAATTGCCTGATTTTTTAAAATAACACACAGCATTCATAATGCCTGTAAAATCCCAAAATGCTCAACATACAATTGTATGTTGCTGATCTATTCTCGAGCGAAAAGACTCTTAACACAGACTGAGAGTGAGATGGTACCTCAAAAATAGTGGAATGAGGTCTCTAAAGTGTGGAAAGAATGAAAGAAAAACAAACACTGTTAACTCGGAATTCTGTACTGACAGAAAATATTTTTCAAGATGGAAGTATCTGAAAGATACAGAAGGATTGCATCAATAGCAGTCCTGATCTACAAGCAACATTAAAGGAATCTCCTCAGACTGAAGAAAAATGATCCCAGGGAGAACCTCCAATCTTTAGGAAGGAATGTAGAGCATCAGAAATGGTCAATATGTAAGACTATTTTATCTTAATTTCTTTCAAATACATACAACTGTTTAAAGCAAAAACTGTAATATTGATGTAAATATAATACATAAAACAACTTTAATTTGAAGAATGGAGAAATAAATCTATATAAACAAACCTATATATTTCAAAGTTTCTATATTTTACATGAAACTGCCTTAAATTAACTCTAAGTAAACTGTAAAAAGTTAAAGATGTAAATTATAATTGCTAGAGCAACCACTAAAAGATAGGCAAAAAGCCAAAATAATAATAAATAAATTAGGGCTGCCTAGGTGGCTCATTCAGTTGAGCAACTGCCTTAGGCTCAGATCATGATCCTGGAGTCCCAGAATCGAGCCCCACGTCAGACTCCCTGCTTCTCCCTCTCCCTCTGCCCCTGCCCTGCTCCTTCTCTCTCTCTCTCTCTCACTCTCTCTTAAATAAATAAATAAAATCTTTTAAAAAAGATAATAAATAAATTAAATTGGAATTCTAAAATATATTAAAAGGACAGCCAAAAAAAAAAGAACAGAGGAAAGAACAATGAAAAACCTGGAGGGGACATATAGAAAACAAATAATAAAATGGTAGACCTAAATCCAACCCTATCAATAATAACACTGAGTGTTGATAGACTGAACAGTCTAGTTAAAATGCAGAAATAGGCAGAATGTATAAAACAGAAAGACCCAATTATTTGTTATCTATAACACAAGCACTTTAAATATAAATACACAGAGAGGTTGAAAATACATGTATTGAAAAAAATGCAATGCAAACATAAGAAGGCTGGCAGTACTACATTTATGCCTAACATGTATAGTAGATTTCAGGATCAGAGAATTACTAGAGATAAAGAGGGACATTTTATAATGATAAAAGGATCAATTCGTGGGAAGACATAATAATTATAAATACAAATGCACCTAATAACAGAGCTTTAAAACACATAAAGTAAAAATTGGCAAAATTGTATATAGAGAAAAATAACACCCCTCTCCCAGGAATTGAAAGAAATAAACAGAAAAGTTAAAGACATATAGATAACCTAAAAAACACTATTACTACCTTGATTTAATTGATAACAACTGCATCAACTGCAGAATATAAATTATTTTCAAGTAGATATAGTACAGTCCCATGATAGACTACATGCTGTTTGGCCATACAATGACTGCCAACAAATTTATAAAAATTTAAATCATAGGGAGGATGTTCTCTGATCACAATGGAATTAAACTAGAAATCAATAACAAAAAAATATATCTAGGAAAATCACTAATATTTATAAATTAAACAACACAGTTCTAAATCACAGGGGAAATCAGAAATTAGAAAATATCCCAAACTGGGGACGCCTGGGTGGCTCAGTTGTTAAGCAACTGCCTTCGGCTCGGGTCATGGTCCCAGGGTCCTGGGATCGAGTCCCATATCGGGCTCTCTGCTCCGCGGGAAGCCTGCTTCTCCCTCTCCCACTCCCCCTTGCTTGTGTTCCCTCTCTCGCTGTGTCTCTCTCTGTCAAATAAATAAATAAAATCTTTAAAAAAAAAAAAAAGAAAATATCCCAAACTGAATGAAATATAGGATACCAAAATGTGTAGGATGCTGCTCAGAGGGAGATTAATAGCTTTAAATGCTCAATTAAAAATAATAAAAAGCCTGAGATCAATGACCTTAAGTTCCACCCTAAGAAGGTTAAAAAAAAAAGAGCATAGTAAACAAAAAATAAATAGAGGGGGGAAAGGGACAAAGATCAGGGCAGATATCAGTGAAATAAAAAAGGAAAAAAATAGAGAAAATAGAGCCAAAACTAATTTCTTGAAAAGATCAGCAAAATTAATAGCCCCCCAACTAGACTGATCAAGAACATAATTTACTAATATCAGGAATAAAAGAGGATTCATTATTTCAGATCCTATAGATATTAGAAGGATAATAAGAGAATGCTATGGAAAACCTCATATCAACAAACACGTAATTAAATAAAGTGAACAAATTGAATAATACAACCTAGCAAAACACAAAATGAAATAAAAAATGTGAATAGCTCTATAGCTATTAAAGAAAATAAATCCATTATCAAAAACTTTTGCATAAAGAAAACTCTAAGCCCAGATAGTTTCATTGGTGAAGTCTATCAAACATTTAAGAAAGAAATGACAGAAATCTTTTTACTAACACCACTAAAATTGTTTTCAGAAGATAGAGAAGACATTTCTCAAGTCATTTTATGAAGCCAGCATAACTCTAACACTAAAACCCAAAAAACAAACATATACACACAGAAAGAAAATTTAGAGATCAATGTCCCTTATGAACATAGATTCAAAAGTCTTCAATGTACTACTAACAAATTGAATGCAGTAGCGTATAAAATGTATGAAAGGTCATAACAAAGAGGGGTTTATTTCAGGAATGCAAACCTGCTTCGACATTCACGAACCAAAGTATTTCACCATATTACGGGGGTTAAAGAAAAAAAATATAGTTGTTTCAATAGCTGCAGAAAAAAAGCATTTGACAAAATTCAACTGCCATTCACGAAAGAAACTCTCAGAAAACTAGGAATAAAAGGAAACCTCCTCAACCTGACAAATGACTGCCATGAAAAACTTACAGCCAAATCATACTTAATGATGACATAATAAAGTTTGCCCCTCTAAGACTGGGAAGGAGAAAAGAATATTTCTTCTCACCACTGTTATGCAACACTGTATTGCAAGTCCTAAACGTTATAAATGTTTATAACATTTTATATAACATTATAAGTTATAAAACATTAAAAAGAGGGGTGTCTGGGTAGCTGGATTGGTTAAGTGTCTGCCTTTGGCTCAGGTCATGATTCCAGGGTCCCAGGATTGAACCCCACATCAGGCTCCCTGCTCAGCAGAGAGTCTGCTTGTCCCTCTTCCTCTGCCCCTCCCCCCGACTTGTGCTCTCTCTCTCTCTCTCTCTCAGATAAATAAAATCTTTAAAAAAAAAAAACACTAAAAAGAAATAAAAGGTACAAAGATCAGAAGCAAAGTAAAACTATCTCTATTTACAGAAGACCTGATTGCTTACATATCAAGAATCTATAGATTGTTTACATTTGAGTGAAATTATTATTGTAACTATTAAGTGAATCTAACAAGGTTGCAGAATACAAAGTTACTATAAAATCAATTGTATTTTTATATACCAGTACCAAACAATTGGAAATAAAACCTAAAAATAATTCCATTTCTAATAGCATCAAGAATGATAAAATAGGAATAAATTTAACAAAAGCTGCGCAAAAACCTCTACACCGAAGATGACAACATACTGGTAACAAAAATTAAAGAAGACCTAAATAAACAGAGATGTATACTATGCTTATGGGTTGGATGATTCAGTCTAGTAAAATGTTCATATGTCAATCTCCTCAAATGTATCTGTAGATTTATACCACAATCCTAATCATAAAACACACTTAGTTTTTTGTTGTTGTTGTTAAAGTGGACAAGTTGTTTCTAAAACCTATATGAAAATACAGAGCATCTAGAATTTTCAAAATGACTTTGAAAAAGAACAAAGTTGAAGGACTTACTGTTACTTGTTTTTAAGACCTATTATAAAGCCACAGAAATTAATATAGTGTAGTACTAGCTTAAGGATCAACAAATCCTTACAACAGAATAGAGAACCCCAGAATATACCTGGCTGATTTTCAACAAAGGTTCCAAAGCAATCAATCCGATGGAGGAAAAAAATATGAAATTTGACCCTTATGCCACACCTTACACAAAAATTAAGTTAATATAGATCATACATCTGGGGAGCCTGGCTGGCTGATTTGGTTAAGCTGCCAACTCTTGATTTAGGCTCAGGTCATGATCTCAGGGTCCTGGGATGGAGCTCTACTTCTGGTTCCATGCTCAGAGGGAGTCGGCTTGAGGATTCTCTTTCCCTCTTCCTCTGCCCCTACCCGCGCTTGCTCTCTCTCTGTCTCAAATAAATAAATAAATCTTTTAAGAAATATATAGATCATACACCTAAACATAAGATGTCTCGGTTTTTTTTTTTAGAAAACATAAGAGAGTATCTTCTTGACTTCAGGGTAAGCAAGTGTTTCTAAGCATACATAAAGAGATATCCATAAAGGAAAATAACTGATAAATTAGGCTTTAAAGATAAAAAAAATCTTTTCCCATCAAAATACATTGTTAAGCAAATGAACAGAAAATGCATAACTGGGGAGAAAATATTTACAAAACGTGTATCTGGCGAAAGACTGGTATCCAAGATAAAATTTCTGTACTATAGTTGCATGTTTAGTTTTGAAGAACCTCTCTAGTTACCTAGTTTCTCTGCACTTATTCACTAATTAAAAAAAAACAACTCAATGTTTTAAAATGGACTTTTATTTTGAAATAATTGTAGATTCACATGCAATGATAAGGAATAATACAGCAAGATCTTATAATACTCTTTACCTCCTTTCCCCTAATGTTAACATCTTGCAAAACTATAGTACAATATCACAACCAGGATATTGACATTGATACAATCCACCAATCTTATTCAGATTTCCCTAGTATGCATTTGTATGTGTGTATTTTATGCTATACAATTATAGCACCTGTGTAGGATTATCTATCTACTACCACAGTGAAGATACAGTATGTTTGCAGTGATCAATACAAAGACCCCTGTGTTGCCCTTTTGTAACACACCCACCTCCCTTACTGTGCCCCTCTCCTCATCCCTAACCCTGGCAACCACTAATTTGTTCTCCATTTCTAAAATTTTATCCTCTCAAAAGTGTTATGTAACTATATTATACACCTGAAACTAATATAACACTGTATGTTAATTATAGTGGAATTTTTAAAAGAGTGTTATAGAAATGAATCATACAATGCGTAGCCTTTTGGGGTTGCTTTTTTCATTCAGCATAATTCCCTGGAGATTCATCCAAGTTGTTGCTGTATCCTTAGTTTATTCCTTTTTGTTGCTAAATAGGATTCTGAGGTATGGGTACCCCACAGTTTAACCATTCACATGTTTAAAGACATACAGGTTGCTTCCAGGTTTTGACTATTATGAATAAAGCTGTTTTGAACATTTGGGTGTGGTTTTTTGGTTTGTGACTATGTTTTTATTTCTCTGGGAAAATGCATAAGAGTGCAATTGCTGGATTATATTGTAATTGCATGTTTAGTTTTTAAAGAAACTGTCAAACTGCTTTCCTAGTTATCCAGTTCCTCACCATCTTGCCAGGACTTAGTGTTGTCAGCCCCTTTTAAAAATTTTAATTAGTCTGATAGGTCTGTAGTGATATCTCAGTATGGTTTTATTTTGCATTTCCCTCATGGTTAATAATATTGAACATTTTTTTCATGTGCCTCTTCAATAAAATGTCTGGTCATGTCTTTTGCTCTTTTTCTATTTGGATTTTTTTGTACTGTTGAGTTTGGGAGGTCTTTATTTATCTAGATGTTAGTCCTTTGTGAGATACGTGGTTCACAAATCTTTTCTCTAAGTCTGTAGCTTGTCTTTCATCTGCTTCATGTGTGCTTCCATGGAGAAAAGCTTTTAATTTTGATGAGATCCCTTATGGACTGAATCTTTGTGTCCCTGCAAAATTCATATGATGAATCCTCAATGTGATGGTATTAGAAAGTGGAGGCTTTGGGAAGTAATTAAATTTAGATTAGGTCCTAAGAGTATTACACTCTCATGATGGGATTGATCCCCTTATAAGAAGAGGAAGACAGTGAGCTAGAGGGCTCTAGCTCTCGCTCTGTCTCTCAATCTCCCCCTCTTTCCCCACCTACCCAGCACTTCATGTGTACTCACTGAAGCAAGGCCAAGTGAATACACTGGGAGAAAATGTCAGTCTGCAATCCAGGAATCAGGCTCTCACTAAACACCTAATCTGCTGGCCTCTTGATCTTGAACTTCCCAGCCTCCAGAACTGAGAGAAAAATTGTTGTTTAAGCCACCCAATCTGTGGTATTTTGTTATACCAGCCTGCGCATATTAAGATAGGACAGAGTAGTCCAATTTATCAGTCTTTCCTTTTATGAATTGTGCTTTTGATGTCAATACTAAGAACTCTTTGCTTAACCCCAGATCCCAAAGATTTTCTCTTATTTTTTCCCCAAATGTTTATGGTTTTATATTTTTCATTTAAATCTATGATCCATTTTGAGTTATTCTTTGTGTTAGATATAAGGTTTACAGGAGGTTCATTTCTGGGGGCCACAGATGTCCAATTACTCCTGCACTAAATGTTGAAAAGGCTATCCTTCCTCCCAGTAAACTGCTTCCGCATTTATGTAAAAAAAAATCAGTTGAACATATTTGTGTGGATCTACTTCTGGGTTCACCGTTCTGTTCTAGACCTCTACAAATACTACAGTTCTTTGATTACTGTAGCTATATAATAAAACTTAATATCAGGTAAAGTGAGTCCTTCTAATTTATTCTTCTTTTTCAAGATTGTTTCAGATATTCTAAGGCCTTACTTTTAGAATAAAATTGTCTATGTCAACAAAAAAAACCTAGCTGGAATTTTGATAGAAATATATTAAACTAGAGCCCAATTTGGGGAAGAACTGACATCTTTACTACATTGGGTTGTCCAATCCATGAACATAGTATGTCATTTATTTGAGTCTCTGATTTCTTTCATTAGCATTTTATAATTATCAGTATACAGAACCTATACATGTTTGGTTAGATTTATATTTATTTATGTTTCTTTTGGAGCAAGTACAAATTACACTGTATTTTTATTTTTTGTTTCCATATGTTCATTCCTAACATACAGAAAGACAGTTGATTTTTAGAAGGAAAATATTCAGTCTTTCATCATTGAGTCTGATGTAAGATAAAGGGTTTTTTTGGCACATGCTCTTCATCAGTTTGAGGAAGTTCCCTTCTTTTCCTAGATTGCTAAGAGTTCTTTTCATGAATGGGTGTTGGATTTTTTCAAATGATTTTTCTCCATCAATTGACATGATCATGTGCTATGTCTCTATTAGCCTGTTCTTATGGATTTTATTGATTTATTTTCAAATGTTAAACTAGCCTTTCATTTCATGAATAAATCCCAGTTGATCATAATATATAATTTTTTATACATAGCAGGCTTCAATTTGCTAATATTTTTTTTTTAGGATTTTTGCACCTAAATTCATGAAGGATATTGCCCTATAGTTTTCGTTTTTGCCTACGGTCTCTGTATGGTTTTGGTACCATGGTAATACTAGCCTCATATAATGCACTGGGAAGTGATTCTGCCTCTTCTAATTTTCTGATATATATTGTGTAAAACTGGTGTTAATTCTTTAATGTCTGGTAAGATTCTCTAGTGAAACTATCCAGACATTCTGCAAATTCATTTTTCAGGAGCTTTTAAATTAGAAATTCAATTTTTATGGTCATATGACTTTTAAAGAATATTTCATTTTGATTGAATTTTGGTAGTTACTGGTTTTTGAGGAATTGCTCCATTTTTTTCTAAGTTGTGAAATTCATGAGCATAAAGTTGTTTGTAGTTTCCCCAGTTATCCTTTTAAAGATGACAAGTTCTATAGTGATATCTCATTTTATTCTTAAAGTTGGAGATTTGTGTCTTTTGCCCATCTCTTTCCATATTTATTAGTCATGCTAGAGGTTTGTCAATTTTATTGGTTTATTTTCAAAGAACTAGGTTTTTTATTTCCTCTGTTGTTTTCCTATTTTCAATTCCATTTATTTCTGCTATTATCATTATTATTTCCTTCCTTTCTGGTTGATTTGTGTTTATTTTGCCCTTCTGTTTCTAATTTTTTGAGGTAGAAACTACAATTATTGATTTGAGACCTTCTTCTTCTCTACTGCTAGCATTTAGAGGTATATTTCCTTCTCAGCACTGCTTTAGCTGTATCTCATATATTTGGCATGTTTTATTTTTCATTCTGCCTTAGGTACTTAAAAAATTGTATTGAGACTTCCTCTTAACCCTCCCTATTCCCAGTTTGCTGAGAGTTTTCATCATAAATATATGTTGGACTTTCTCATGTGTTTTTTCTACATCTGTCTGCCCTCTGGCTCCAACATTTTACATTTTTCTCATATACATAATCCCCACCTGCACCTTATTCTAGAAATTCTGTGGTTTTAGCCATTACATTTAGGTTTATGATCCATTTGAGTTAACTTTTATATGAGGTGTGAGGTAGAGTTGAGGTTCATTTTTTGCTTATAGCTATCCATGTGTTCCAGCACCTTTTGTTGAAAAGATCACCCTTTCCTGCTTGAATTGGCTTGGCACCTTTGTCAGAGATCAATTCACCATATATGACCCACTAGGTTTATTTCTGGGGTCTCTATTCTATTCTGTCAATCTATATGTTTATCCTTATGCCAATATCATTGTACCTTGACTACTGTGTCTTTAGAATAAGTCTTGAAAGCAGGTTGTGTGAGTCCTTCAGCTTTGTTCTTTTTCAAAATTATTTCAGCTATTTAAGGTCCATGAATTTTCCATATAAATTTTAGAGGAGCTTGTTGATTAAAAAAAAAAAAAGCCTGCTAGGATTTTAATTGGGATTGTGTTGAATCTATAAATCAATCCGGAAATAACTGACAGTTTATATCATCTAAATCATGAACATGGTATGCTTCTCCATCTATTTAAGTCTTTAATTTCTCTCAGGAGTGTTTTGTATGGTTTTGTAGATATTTTGTCAAATTTATCCATAAACATTTCCTATTTTTATGCTATTATAAGTGGTGTTTTTAGAAATTTCCATTTTTGATTGTTTATTGCTTGTATAGAGAAATACATTGTTTTTGTATCTTGATCTTTGTGAACTTGCTAAATTCACTTATTAATTCTAGTAGCTTTTTTGTAGATTCTTTAAGATTTCTTACATAGATGATAATGTCATCTGGGAATAAAAATAGTTCTACTTCTTCCTCTCCAATCTGGATGCCATTTCTTTTTCTTACATTAGTATCCTGGTTAAGATCTAAAATACAATGTTGAATGGAGATGGTAAGAGCTGAAATTCCTTTTTTTTTTTGGTTATCTTTTTTTTATTATTATTATGCTCAGCTAGCCAACATATAGTACATCATTAGTTTTTGATGTAGTGTTCAACGATTCATTAGTTGTGTATAACACCCAGAAGAGCAGAAATTCTTGTCTCATTCCTGATCTTAGCTGTCAGTCTTTCCCTGTGAAACATGGCAGTAGTTTTAAATGTTTTGTAGATACCCATTATAAGCTCTATTCCTATTTTGCTGAGAGTTTTTCTTTTTTAAGTAGGCTCCACACCCAGCATGGACCCAACATGGGGCCTGAGCTCACGACCCTGAGATCAAGACCCGAGCAGAGATCAAGAGTTAGACGCTTAACTGACTGAGGCACCCAGGTGCCTCTCACTTAGAGTTTTATCACAAATGTATATTGGACTCTCTCAAATGCTTTTCCTACATTTATATCTGCCTTCTGCCTCATACATTTTACATTTTTCCCATACGCAAAACACATTCATCCTCACCCAAGGCCTCCAAAAATCCCATCCTATTACAGTGTCAGCTTGAAGCCAAGATCTCATTGTCTAAATCTGGTCCAGGTGCACATAAGCCTCCTTGAATATAGTCTATCTTGATCTGATGACCCAGGAACTAAAGAGACAAGTTATCCAACCCCCATAGCCAACATATCATAGTGGGACATTGGATAACCTCTAGACACCCTCTCCTTCCAAAAAAGGAAAGAGTGGGAGGCATATAATGACCAATCTGTAGTATTTTTTGTTTCTCACACATGGTTCCTTATTTCCTGCCAACTTACTTTTGGTTTACATTTCACCCTGCAGAAAAGGTCACTGGTTCTTAGCCTAATGTGGGAGATCACCTATGACCACCTCTTCACACACACACACACACACACACACACGCACACACGTACATTCTAGCACGCCCAGCACTGTGACTTCTGTTTCTGGTTTGCCCAGACTGGTGAATGCCCTAAGGGGAAGTTCAGTTTGGAATGCTAAATTCTCCCTGATGTTTCTCCCTTGACATTTGATTTTACCTGGTAATCCCTCTCTTGTCAATTCTTTGGTGCTTTATTTATAAAGACGTTTATACTATTTCATCTAAATTGTTTTTGTTTTCTTTTTTTCTGGGAGTTGGTTTGAATGCCTAGCTTACTTGATAGTTTCCCCCACTATAATCAATATCAGTGTGCGTAATGGAAAAAGCTTAGGCCCTCTTTCCCAAACAGTTTGAATTTTCCCTCAGAATCCTCCTAATACATTGGAGTTGATACACAGAATCATGTCTGCTCTCGGGAGGAGCTTTCAGGTCTCTAGCTATCAGAGGGACCAACCGTCCTGGTTTGCCTGACTGGGGGGTTTCTAGATACAAGACTCTCTGCATTAAGCCTGGAGAAGTTCTGGTCAGACCAGGATGATCTGGTCCCTCTCAACTGTAACTCTGCTTTCATCACTAAGTGTAGGTGTGAGTAACCCACTCCTCTTTTCTTAGAGAAGGACACGAACCATCACACTTTCCAGTGAGATCAGATAATCCCATGGTCCTGCAGCTCCTTATCTGTCCTCCGCCTGCTAGTTGACCAATGAGGTGGCTCAGCTGGACCGAAGTAAGTTCTCAGGGAGACTTGATATTGATGGCATTGGTGCCACCTCCTTGAGCTCAAGTCTGGGTGATCTTAACAGGGCATTTCCCTGGCCAGGAATCTTCTAGAACAAAGATGCACTAGATGGTCCCCAATAAATGTATAAAGTGGTATGGAGCTGGTTTTCCTCTCCTGTAGCACTTTCCATGACTCATCCTGCTGGCCTAGCCCAACATCACTTTGTGGTGGAGTAATAAAAGATAAAGGGAGAGTGTCCTCTCTGGTCATTTTCTTCTTGTAAATTGTTATTTTTGTGTGTGAACTTTACACATATACCAGGTATGCTAGTGGTACTTACGGCTCTGACCCTTGCACAACATCTAGGATTACTATAGCACAACACAACACCAGGAATTACCCACAGTGAACATTTACTGCAACTACTACTCTGTGACAGATAAACGACAATTTCTTCAAATGGGAATTTGGAGCTTTCTGCCTGAACTCAGCATTAATGGCTTATGTTCATTGCAATGTATTAGTGTAACATTCTGACAGAGAGGTGTCAAGGGAGAGAATCAGGGACTAAATGAACTAAATAAAAACAAAGGAAAGAGGATCAGGACTAGAACAGAACAAAGATATTTCTCTTAACCACACCTGGCCAAGAGTTTTTCCTTATTAAAGAGGGCAGCACATCTCAATGGATGGTCCAAGGATCCATGGGGTTCCCAAAATCTTTAGGGCTTTTGCAGCATCGTTATTATTTTCCTAACAATACGAAAACAATCATCACCTTTTTTCACTCTCATGGTCTCACCAGCATACAGTGGAGTTTTCCAGAGGTTCGGTGATATTTACCCTGATAGAATGAACGCAGAAGCAGATATAAGGATCCAGCTGTCTTCTAGTAAGCCAGATATTCAAGAAATTTGCAAAAATGCAAGGCAATGACACTCTTACTAAACTTTTTTGTTTTGGAAACTATTTTTATAAAAAATATGCTATTTATTTTAGCATGTAAAAGATTGTTATTGTTATTTTTAAATGAACTAATAAATAATTTGATTGTTTTAATTTCACATGCAGTAAATATTAACTGATAAAACCAATCTAAACCAAATCTCCTTAGAGGCCTCAATAATTTTTAAGAGTGGAAAGGGATCCTGAGACCAAAAAGTTTGAGAACCACTGGAACAAAACCTATAAATTAATATGTAAATTAACCTATCAATTAAAGTACACTCTAGTTAGTCCATATATTGTATAGCTGTATCACATGTGTATGAACAGTATTACCAGCTTATTAAACTATATGTAGTTCATGCTATAGTGTGGGTTAAGTCATTTTCAACTTATCACTTTTAAAATTCATTCCTTCATTTACTCATAACAAATATTTGAGTATCTACTCTGTGGCAGCCACCATGGTAGGTTTCGGGGTACAACTGTGAACAAGATGCAGTTCTTGATTTCAAGTAGCTCACCAGATGGAAATAGCAGATAAGTCAACAGGCCATCTCCATACAGTGTGAGGATAGCCACGAGAGGGGGACTGTGTGCTGTATAAACCTGAGGGTGGGAACCTGCTCCGGTCTAGGGGAGTAAGGGGGAGGGGTTCCCAGAGGTGTTATCTGAACTCTGACCTGAAGAATGAGCAGGAGCTAACCAAGAGGTGGCACTTTAGGAAGAGGAAACCACATAAAAGAAACAGTACTCTGAGACATTTGGTAATAAAACTCCTGATTATAGGTAGACAAATGTGTCTGCTGATTTCATGGGGTATGAATTGCTGCATGGGTCTGAAGGCTTCACTGTGGTGGATTTGGAACAACACTGGCTCAAGGGAACTTTTCCTTTCACAAGGTTTGCCCTCTGCCCTGTGACTTACAAGTAGATCATGAAGGCTGAGCAGGGCTACCAGATGTCTAGGACTGTGTGGAGCAAGCACATTTTCTGATGGTGGGCAGGAACTCACTGACAGTGAGAGAGGGAACACATGGATAGTAGAACTTGCTCTGCGGTCTGCCAAATATATAAGGATGCAATCACCTTGAGCCACTACTCATGTCATTCTTGTCTTCATTAATTGCCACGATTCCCAAAGCTATAATGTAAATGAAGTTTCCCACAGATCACTGGAAGCATCCCCCAGATTTCAAAGTGGTTCTCAGTCCTATGGCAGCAACAGTTGGCAAACCGTAGATTCTACCTGTGGATCACCAGCGTCAGAACAGTGATAGTACCAGAGGGGCGCCTGGGTGGCTCAGTCAGTTGGGCATCTGATCTTGACTTCATGATCTTAGGATTGTGAGAAAGAGCCCCTTGTGGGGCACCCTGCTAGGCATGGAGGCTGCTTAAGAGCTCTCTCTCCCTCTCCCCTTACCCCTCCCCACACTTGCACGCTCACTCTCTCTCTCTCAAAATAAATAAATAAATAAAAATGTACAGTGATAGTACTAATGAGAAGTGATATAATAACAAATTTTATCAAATACACAGGACTAGACACAGAAATTCAGACATGTATTTTATTATAGTAAATGTCTGGGTCATCAAAATACTGGTTTCCTAGTTGAATGGCCAAACACTGCCACATTACCTGGTATATGTCTAGACAGACCTGAGGCATGACTCAAAGGGAACTCAGGCAACAGGGACCCCAGTTATGGGATCAAGGCCAACTGCAGCAGTAACTCAGGGCTGGGCCCCCAGAATGAGGGGCTACAGCAACCTTCGTAACTCCTTTCTATCTTAAGTCTGGGTTGTCCCTAGAAGCCAAGTATACTGGGATGAAACAGATGAGAAAAGAGTTAAAATTAAGAGTTCAGTTATAGTACTTTTCTGATGAGTACACTTTTTTTTTTTTTTTGGTTTTTAACCAAAGAGGTGAATGATCTGTACACTGAAAACTATAAGACATTGATGAAAGAAATTGAAGAAGACACAAATAAATGGAAAGATAACTCATGTTTCTGGACTGGAAGAATTAATATTGTTAAAAGGGCTATACTACTCAAAGCCAATGTGATCTCTATTATGATTCCAGTTTTTACAGATTGCGCTTTTTACCAAAAGAATTATTAGAAAATAAATAGAATTATTATTAGAAAAAATAATTCTAAAACTTATATGGAATCACAAAAGACCCCCCCCCCAAACCCAAGCAATGCTGAGAAAGAAGAACAAATTTGGAAGTATCACACTTCATGATTTCAAAGTATATTATAAAGCTACAGGAATCAAAACAGTATGGTACTAGCACAAAAACAGACACACAGACCAAACGAAAGAGAGCTGAGAGTCCAAAACTAAACCTATGAATACATAGCCAACTAATATTTGACAAAGGAGCCAAGGACACTCAATAAAGAAAAGACAAGTCTCTTCAATAAATGGTGCTGGGAAAATTGGACATTCACATGTCAAAGAATGAAACTAGACCCCTATCTTATACCACTCCCCCAAATTAACTCAAAATAAATTACAGACTTAAATGTAAGGCCTGAAGCCATAAAACTTCTTGAAGAAAACATAGGGGAAGAGCTTCTTGACATAGGTATCAGCAATGATTTTTTTGGATATGACACCTAACGCACAAGTAACAAAATAAAAAATAAACAAGTGAGACTATATCACATTGAAGACCTTCTGTACAGCAAAACAATCAACAAAATAAAAAGGCAACTTATGGAATGGTAGAAAATATTTGGAAATCATATATCTGATAAGGGATTAATATCCAAAATATATATAGATCTCATACAACTCCATTGCAAAAAAAAATAAAAAATAAAAAAATAAGAAAACCCAAATAATCCAATTAAAAATGGGCAGATGATTGAGGTACCTGGGCAGCTGGGTGGTTGAGTATCCGACTCCTGCTTTTAGCTCAGGTCATGATCTTGGGGTCATGGGTTCGAGCCCCACATCCAGCTCCTCACTCAGCCTGGAGTCTGCTTGTCCCTCTATCTCTCACTCTGCCCCTCCCTGCACTCACTTGCATGCATGCGTACGTGTGTGCGTGCTCTCTCTCTCAAATAAATAAAATCTTTAAAAAAAAAAAAATAGGGAGGTGACCTAAGTAGATATTTTCCAAAGAAGGTATTCAAATGGCCAACAGGTACATGTAAAGGTATTCAGCATCATTAATCATCAGGGAAATGCAAATCAAAACCATTAATGAGATATCACCTCATACTTGATAGAATGGCTATCACTATAGATAACAAGGGTCGGTAAAAATGTGGAGAAAAGGGAAAACTTGTGCCCCGCTGGTGGGAATGTAAATGGTTCAGCCACTATGGAAAACAGTATGGAGTTTCCTGAAAAAGATTAAAAATAGAATTACCATATGACCCAGCAACTCTTCTTCTGAGCATTTATCTGAAGGGAGCAAAATCCCTATCTCAAACAGATAGCTGCATCCCCATGATCACTGCAACATTATTCACAATAGCCAACACGTGGAAACCACCTAAGTGTCCATTAACAAATGAATGGATAAAGAAAATGTGGCATTGATATAATGGAATACTATTCAGCCATAAAAAAGAAGGAAATCCTGCCATTTGCAACAACATGGATGGGGCTTGAGGACATTATGCTAAACGAAATCAGTCAGAGGAAGACAAATACCGTATGATCACTTATATGTGGAATGTAAAAAAACTGAACTTAGAGAATTGGTGATTGTCAGAGGTGGGGAGTGAAGTGAGGTTGGCGAAATGGGTGAAGGTGGTCACAGTACATAAACTTCTAGTCATAATAAACGTCCTAGGAATATAGCATACAACATAGTGACTATAGTTAACAATACTGTATTGTATATTTGAAAATTGCAAAGAGAGCAAATCTTAGAAGTTCTTATCACAAGAAAACAAAGTTTGTAACTATGTGTGGTGATGGATGTTAACTCAATTTACCGTGGTGATCACTTTACAATATACACATATATCAAATCCTTTTTTTGTACACCTAAAACCAATACAATGTTATGTGGCGATTACATCTCAATTTTTTAAAAAGATAAATGAAAGGCACTACGCATAAGAATCACAGGAAGATACAAAACTATTTCATACGCTTCCCTTCAAGCCGATCTCAGGATACCATGATTCCAAATTTCATTGCTTCCCTACACTTACTGGTGGTGCCTTTTTACTTGCAGCTCTTTGACTTTTTAGGCTAGGTTCTTAAGAGACCAGAAAATAAACCGCATTGGAAAACAGTAATAGGCAAGCATGGAACAAAAACCCTGCAGTGAGAACATTTTTACATTTCTACAAAAAGACTCTGCATCCACTCTACCGTCTCCCACTTCTCCATCTAGGTACAATCATCAATCCAGAAATCTTCATTTCTGGAAAAAAAGTACTGTGGCAAGAAACAAAGGAAGCCAGAGAGCCACAAAGCCAGCCTCCCACCGAGTTAGGAACAGAATGCCTTGGTGGGAGGGAGGGGGCGCCAAACAGTGACCTTGCTGGGCCCAAAGGTATGCCCCGGAAACCTTGGTCATGAGAAGAACCTTAAGCAGACTCTCTCTTCTGAAAACATGAACCCCCAAACTAGTTCTGAGCATGCCGAAGGCTCTTGTGTGTGGGGGGGGTGCGGTTTGTGATGCAAGATCTTGCTGCTTGGCAACAAGCTTGGTGCTCCACAAACTTCCAAACAACAAAATAAAACGTGATTGGTTCCCCTGTGGGCAATATAATAGCACCGGTTAACTGCTTAAGTTTAAATAAAGAGGCCAAGTAAAACTATGGGTTCTGTTCATAGTATCGGCACAAACTCACTGATCAAGGAGTTTAATTTCTTCTCTAATGTCGTTAACAAACTGACAATATAACACTTGCTTCCCATTCTATAAAAACACTTTCAATTTTAATGACAATGTGCACATTTCGTTTGTTTTGAGAAACAACTCCTAGACTTTGGAGGAATGACAGAAGGGGGTGGGGAGAGAAGAAATCGACCAAGTATATTCCAATAATGGAGACGATTTTTATAGGCGAGGTATCTAAAAGTAAAGGGTTCAAAATAACGTTATTTGTTAGCACATGGTTTCTGTGAATGGCTAACCATAATTTTTTTCCTTGCCTGCATTCCCAAGTTGGTTTCATAGAAGGCTTTATTGTCGTCCCGGAGCATTGTTTTGCATTAATTTCTATGACAAGGAACCCAAAACACATGGTGCTGAGAGTAACAAAACAGAGTTAGGGAAACAGTCATGACTTGGCACAAAGTGTGACAAGCTGTAAAAAAGGGAATGTTTCAATATCTGAAGTGGTGTTGACTTCCTATGAACAACCTTTTCTCTTCTAAACAGTATCATATTCTTTTCAAGCACATTTAGAACGCAAGTCAAGCTGTGTTTTATTTTTGATTATAATAAACACAGTCAGTTTCCTGTAACAAAGACATACTAGTGGTGACCAGTTGAAAGCCAAAGTACACCACCATAAGCTGGGCGGGGGGTGAGGTGGCGGGGCCTGGGGGGTGGGTAGTCAACAGATAAAATAAAAGAGCAGCCGTCTGGAAAGTTCTCTTAAAAGAACATAAAAAGCCAGTGTTTTCTTATGAGACAAACACAGAATGCCAAAATATCTAGCTGGGCTCTTTTTTTGTTGTTGTCACTTATGGCAATTTGTAACTAAAAATAGCAGATCCTTCAAAATATTGGGCTCTCCTATTTGTGTGTGTGTGTTTTTTAAATCTCCATAATAAAACTCAAAAACTGGACAGTGCTTTAAATGGTAACACGATTTCTTATGGAAGACTCATCTACGTGGCAGCTGATTACGTTTATCATAGTACTAATCAATCTGTTGCCTTAAAATGATCATTTAAAAATGTTTATAGAAATAGGTGAAGGGATGAAGAGGTACAAATTTACAGTTATAGAATATATATGTCACAGGGTTGCAAAGTACAACATGGGGAATATAGTCAATAATATTGTAATAACGTTGTATGGTGACCACACTTACTGTACTGAGCATAGCTTAATGTATGGAATTGTCTGTCGAATCACTATGTTGTACACTTGAAACTAATATAACATCGTGTGTTAATTATGCTTCAATTAAAAAAAGTCTATAATTATGCATGCATTTAGATTATTGACGAAGGTGAAATAAGTTTACAGTAAAATGTTTACAGATAAAGTTTATAAATCTTTCATGATTAAATTGAATTCCTGATTTCAAATTTATTAGGAAATAATGTAAATCACCTTACCATTTCTTGAACTAATGATTTTTCATAATCGAGCTCACATAGTAATCTGTCTCTACCATCAATTAGCTAAAAGAGAAGAATATTACATTTTGATTAAAGAAAAGAACAGAATGTCTAAAATTCCTCCTCAGCAGAATTTAGCAACACATATTTTGATTTTAAACAGGAGAAAAGGGGATTCTAATATGATTTAGAAAATTTAAATGTCTGTAGATTATCATGTAACAATAATACATTATTATATAATTACTGTATTTTTACTAGAAAAGCAAGCAAAATATACACAGGAAATGCCAATTTATTTACAATCTTCCTCACATTACCGCAACAGAATGTGACATCAATATATAATAAAGCAAGTAGAGTCTGTCAAGAAGAGAAATTTTGCTCTCCTCTTTATAGGACCCATTTCTTTTATTTTAGATTTTGGTGTTCTATTTCTACGCACATCAAATTCTCTTCATGCCACCTGAAAACAGCCATCAAAGAGCATACGCTGTAGGGCCACTGCACTCCTATGACTTGCCTCCATATCTTCAGTGATTATTTGCCATTTGTGTATATTTATATTATACTATATCAGATACACTGATATAATATAACTGATATATAATATATATTAATATATATCATGATATATATGTTATCAATGATATATAATATCATATATTATGTATTATATATCATATTATATATCAGTTATATAATATATACACATATATGTATATACGTATAAGACACATAATATATACCAGTTATATAATATTATATACATATATTGGACGTCAGTTATGTTATATACACTGATAAACTTCAAACCTTGATTCTGACATCCACTCAATTAATTCATATATTCATTTATTTATACACATGTATAGATGTGTATATTAGATGCTGGGAGGTCTACGTTCGTCTACGGAGGTACAGAAATGAAATAGAACAGATCCCTTCCTCTGGAGCATCTACAGTATGGTAGGAGAGCAATGTGAAAAAATGACCATAATACATAAGAAAATATGTTAATAAATCACATTTTCAGGTGGTCAAAAGCATAGCGATCTACATACCCCAGCAACCACAGTTATAATCAGATATACCAGGAGAGGTACTGTTTGACAATGGTCTTGAGGGATACGTGCAACAAGTTGGAGAAGGAACAAGGTAGAGAAAACAGCAAACAAAATAGCACAGCAACTGGAGAGGAACATGGAGTCATGGAGGACTTGGGGAAGGCTTGGTATAAGGGGACCCAAGGTGCAGAGAGACAGCAGTGGCAGGAAAGGAGGAGGGTTGGGTGACCGTAGGAGAGGCCTCACTCCCCACAGTCAGAGGTGGAAGGCAGGATGATGCAATGAGCCGAACAGGAGTCTGTTCAAATGGGAGCTCTTCTCCTTACTAGCTGTGTGGGTTAACTAAGTCTCTGCTTCAAGTCTTAGTTTTCTTGTCTGTAAAATTAAGATAATAAAACCTATTTCAAAGAGTTCTTCTGGAGAGAATTTAGCTGTTTCTGGCATCTGAAAATCCCCCAGTGTATTTTTGGGTGGTCTGATTTTATACGGTAGGCAATGGGGAACCATTGAAAGTTTTAGCACGTACAATGAAGGTAGGACACAGCTATGGCAGAGTGTGGAAGCTAGATTTGAAAAGGGATGAAGGTGGAGACAGGAAAATGAAGTTCGAATCTATGGAAATGATGAGAGCCTCAACCAAGTCTGCAGCAATGCTGTGACAGAGAAGGGGGATTTAAGATCAATTTTGGACGGAAAATCTACAGATTGAGTGACCAACTAGATATAAGGTATAAAGGAGAGAGTAGAGAACGACCTTAGATTTCTCATCTGTTCTTCAGGATCGATGGCAAGGTCATTCATTTAAATGGGGGAACACAGCAGAATCCAAATTCAAGGGGTAATGAGTTCAAATTTTGACAGTGGGTTTGATGAGCATGTAGAGCATTTTTTCAGCAAATATTTTTTAGGGCTCATGACTAAGAATATAAACAAGACAGTTCCTGACCTTAAGAGAGCAAATACTCCCAGGTATGCAGGGCCATAGAGGGAGCTTCTAATTACCATAGGAAATGGATGGGGACTGTCAAAGTGCATGTAACATCGAAATTAAAGATGAGAACAGAGTTGAAACTAGAGACGTGGTGTTCAGGGTAATCACGAAGCAGGAGAGGAAGTTTGGAAGTCACTGGTAAACAAGTGTGCCAGTTATGGGAGAGGCTGAGGTCAGCTAGAGAGAAAATGAGGAAGATCAAGGTTAAATAGAATTCCCAAGAATGGAATTCAAGTGGAAAATGGAGAAGGAGAAGCCACCGACAGATATTGCTTAGGAAGGAATGAAGAATTGTGTGAAGAATCAGAAGTGAGCATTGCTGCAGAAGACTCTATGACATGGCAAGTAGTCTGTCATATATGGCAGAAAATTCAGGAAGGAAAAAAACCTCAAAAGGATTGAAGGCGGGGCACCTGGGTGGCTCAGTCGTTAAGCGTCTGCCTTCGGCTCAGGTCACGATCCCAGGGTCCTGGGATCAAGCCCCGCATCGGGCTCCCTGCTCAGCGGGAAGCCTGCTTCTCCCTCTCCCACTCCCCCTGCTTGTGTTCCCTCTCTTGCTGTGTCTCTCTCTGTCAAATAAATAAAATCTTAAAAAAAAAAATTAAAAAAAAAAAGGATTGAAGGCAATATGAATCTCACTGTGACCTTATCCACAGGGGGAGTGAAAAGGGGCTGGTAAACATAGATTTCTTTTAAATAATATTTGAAGTACAGTAAATGGCAATGGGTTGGGGGTGATTAGGGTCAATGGATACCACCAAGATGATGGTTTCACTATGTCTGTAAGCTAGAGGAAAATTTTTAAAAGCATAAGAGAGAAAGGGGCTGATGAAGTAAGTTCCAGAAGAGGAAGAAGGAAGAGATGAGTCAGGGAATAGATGGAAGGATGAATCAGGGCAAAGGAGAATGATCCTCTTCAGATAAAAAGGAGTAAAGGTAAGGCTAGGTAAGCTAAGTGACAGAGTAAGAGAGCGCAGAAGGGGAAAAAAAAAATCCAAGTGTCCGCCATGTTTCCTGTGAATTAGGAAGCATGGAGAGGATGGAATATGGGAATTAAGAAAAGTAGTGGAGATTAGAACAGCTGTAGGGGTAGTAAGAAAGGGTGCTAAGTAGATCCAAGTGAAATGCTAGGCAGGGAGAAGGTGCAGCTACTCTGGGTTAAAACCCCATATGCTTGCAATGCCACCAACAGGCAAGGATTGGCCCATCTCCACTGGAGCAGGGCTGGAGAACAGTGGGGACTGGCTAGATAAGGGTCTCCGAAGGTGACACAGTGGTATAGTTGATAAGGTGGGAGGGTAGATGGCAGGTTTAGGGAAAGTAATGGAATGAGGTGGAAGGCAAGGAAAAGATTTTGTATTGAGTCATCATACCTTGGTCTGAAAAGGAGTGTCACCAAGTTTTCAATGGGTGTCAATTACCACAAACACCAAGACCATTAGCCCCAACCCTTCCTGCCTCCTTAGATCACTCTTCATCAATGACCTCTTCTGCTCTACGTCTCCACTCTCATTCTTCTTTCCATTGGCATCATTTAAAAATATTCTAGTTTCTTCTTTAAAAAAAAATTCCTCCCTCAGCCCCATGTCCCTCTCCAACTACTCCCCTACCTCTCTCTAGCCATCCACAGCCAAACTTCTAGAGAGTTGCCCATGCTCACCATCTCCACTTCTGCATTCACCCTGCTTCTCACCTGTTCCCACCGTTCCAGGAAAATGACTCCCATTAATATCACCGGGGTCACTTTGTTGCCAGAGCTAATTGCCTAATCTTCCCTTTTGAGCCTTTAGCACAGTTGGCGGTAAGACACAGTGCAAAGGATATTCTCCCTTGCTTGGCTTCCGTGATGTCCCCTCTCTGGCTTCCCCTACTGATTGTTCTCGTCTTCATTCGAATGCTCTCCAGCCTCAACTTCTCCTTTACCTCTCCCATCTTCAACATTATCAATGACCATAGCTTTTACTGCCTAAACATCCCTGGAATTCATCCTGCTTGATCATTCCCAGTGTCACGGTCCTCTTTCTGTTTCAGATTATACTTTCTCTGGTCTATCCAAGTAGCCTCTTAACTGGTCTCTCCAGCTCCAGATTTTCCTCCCTCCCTCTCATTTTCTTTCTGAAACGTGAAACCAATCCTTCCACAATGTTCAAGGCTCCCCAATGCACTCAGAAGGCAACTCAAACCCCTTAGCATGAATAATAATCCTCTGCCATGAGCCCTGCTTCTTACCACCCCTTGCTCTCGCATACCCCTCAGCTATAGCAAATCACATGCACTTACTTCCCTTTTGCATGTTTCTGACCCTTCCCACTTCCCATATCCCTTTCCTGGCTTACTAGAACCTCTCTTCTGGGAGTCAACTCAGAGTCCTTCCTCCAACCTTCCCGGATCCCTTACAATCCACACTGGGCTCCCCAACATGGCCCACAGCAATCTATGCTGCCCTGCATCCTGATGCTGATCACACCCTGAGCTGTCATTTCTGACTTCTGGCTGACTCCCTCCCAGAAGGAGATTCATATTAAGGCCACAGCTGGAATATAGATTCAGCTGTTATTCGATTATTGGAATTTAAACATGCAAGTTACTGAATATCATAATAGACAGTGCTTCAAACCCTGATGGAAGGCATGAGATCAGCCTACCCCAATACAGGCCATTTTCAACTTGGTTTTCATTGAACCCAGGGCTAAAAAAGGAAACATGTGTCTTATCCAGGGGCTTCTGAGCTGCTTACCCCGCCCCCTTCTTCCTGCCCCAACACAAATTCTCATAGCTCACCGGATTGCTACCTTGTACTTTAGCCATACCAAATCACAAACAAGTCCACAAACATACCTCATGCTGTATGCATTCACGGTCCGACCCAGCTCTTCCACCCTCCTACCTACCTGGAAAGATCAGCTCCAGTGAAAGAGTGCAAAATAAGTGTGGAGCTATGTGTGAAGCCTTTCTAGAACCTTCCAGGTAAAGCTAGACATCTCTTCTCTATGTCCATACTTCCATTACAGTCCACGTCACACAGCCCGAGGGTTTTTGTCTCTTGCTCTAGACTTAATCTGCTCTACAGCAGGGCCGTGTGTGTGTGTGTGTGTGTGTGTGTGCGCGCGTGTGTGCGTGTGTGCGTGTGTGCGTGTGTGCGTCTCCGCAGTAGCACAGAGCCTGGCCCTAAAAGGCATCTAATAAACATTGCTGAATTAATTGATATAGTGGAGGATATTGGAAACCAAAGCAGTAATATCAGCTCTCGTTTGTTCAACAACTCCTGACGTGCTTGCCAGTTGACACAGCACTTTGATGCACATTATCTCATTCTATCCTCACAGTAAGCCTGTGAGAGACAGGAAGAAGGATAAGGCACTGGCCCAAGGGACCTCAGTGGCAGAAATGGAAGAGGAACCCAAGGTTCTAGATTCTTTCTGCTCAGTACAAATTTGTGCTTATATTCAGTGTTTCTGTGGAGGTCCAGTACGTATAAAGAAAAAAAGAAAAAAGGATTTAGAAATGATCAAACAGACTAAGGATCTGCTATATATGTCTAGAAGAGAGCTGTGAATTAAAAATATGGTGCAAGATATATATAATTTTGAATTTTATAGTAGCCTTGTTAAAAAAAAGGTAAAAGAAACAGGTGAAATTAATTTTAATAATATATTTCATTTATCCAAATATACATTCAAGATATTATCATCTCAATGTGTAATAATTAATATTAATAATCATTGCTGAGATATTTCACTTAAACTAAGTCTTTGAAACTCGGTGTGTACTTTTCACATACAGCACATCTCAATTCGGGAGCTAAAATTTCATCGGAAATACTTGATCTGTATTTAGACTGCATAAAACTTACAGAAGAAAAAGCAGATTCACATACCAAGTTATTTAAAATATAAAATATATTTAAAATATAACCAAGTTATTTAAATATAAATATTTAAAATATTTATTTATAAATCTTTAAATTTAAATTAAAAATTAAAATTAAATATAATTAAAATTGAGTTCCTCAGTTGCACTAGACACAGTTCATATTTTCAACTAGCCACATGGGGCTACCACTGGGCAGTGCAGACCTAAGGAAGCTGAGGATGCATTTAACTGAAATATTTAAGCTCACACAAGGTATAACTCGTCACTCGAAGGGGCATGTTTCTTTCTAACTGGTGGCTTCCTGGTCAGATTTTTCGCTTTAATTTCTTGTGCTCCTCACAGAGAATAGTAAGCTTCCACAACTCATCTCTACCAGTGACAGAATAGACTGAACAGTTTTAGAAACATTTAAGCCTTCCTTGGAGGTTAAGTGACACCAGAAAGCTGGGACTTCATTTTCAACTGAAGACATTGACGCTAAAAAGGTTAAACTTGTCTGTCCACAGACTCCTGTTTTCTCTGTGAGGACGGGACTTGTACTGTCTCCGCTGCAAACAAGGTGAAGTGCAAGAAAATGAACTCGCTCTGCAAATCCCCATCGATGGGTTTGGTTTTCAGAGAAAACATCGCCCAACTCTGACCCTTCAGGGTAACCAAGTCTTTAAAAAAATAGTTCTTAAGAGTAATTTTATTGAGGGCGCCTGGGTGGCTCAGATGGTTAAGCGTCTGCCTTTGGCTCAGGTCATGATCCCAGGGTCCTGGGATCGAGTCCCACATCGGGTTCCCTGCTCCTTGGGAGCCTGCTTCTCCCTCTGCCTCTCTCTCTCTCTGTCTCTCATGAATAAATAAATAAAATCTTTAAAAAAAAAAAAAAGAGTAATTTTATTGAAAACCTAAGAATACCCTGAACTGTAAAATCAGGTTGAAATTTGGACCTAAACTCAGGCACAGGTGGTCATTCGTTGGGGCTCTGGAAACATGGCTAGTGCCTCTGAGGGAATGAATGTTTAATTAAAACTGAATGTCACCCAGTTTTAATTAATATTCATTTTAAAACTGGCACTCAATTCAGTGAGTGGAGAGCATTGATGTTTATTTGGAATAAGTCAGGGATGTAAATACACGTTTTCACCTGTAAATTTCCTGAACTCTAAACACATCTTCATTCTATGAATCACTCAAAGAGCATTTGTCCACACACCAGGCACTGTGCTCAGCACTGGGAATATACCAGAAACGGAGATGACACCGTCTCTGCCCTCATGAGGCTAGCAGCACGGCAGGAAAGACAGCCCGTCGCTGAAAATGTGTTGATAGCTAGGATGGAACGCTACCACTGAGAGCTAAGAAAGCCCAAAGCAGGGGCGCCTGACCTGTGTGGGAGGGCGGGACTGCTGTGGTCCTGCGGCCTTGGATGCACTGGGAGATCTTGACCTTGCTGATACCCAAAAGAATTCCAGTTCTAAATACAGATTTCCTGCATAGCATAAGCCCAGTTCACATGCAAACAGAAAAATGAACATGAAGCCCCATCTGGGCTGAAAATAAGATTGCTCCTTCTTAATAATAGAATTCTCCCACAAGCACACCTTTGGATCCCTGGTGTCCATATAAATTTTCAGTTCCTTACAGTCAACAGGGTAGACACTCAGTTATCCCAAAGGAAAGAACTATCTGTACATTAATTCATTTTCAAGACTGAATCCTTATTTATTACCAGAGACCCTACCCAAATCACGGGAGAGACTAAATACGGAAATGGACTTTTCTCTACACCCCAAGACAAGCGGGACACAGTGTTATTTCACTCGTCGTGCTGACATTTCAATGTAAAAAGAGTCGTTCGTCAAGGTAAAACATTACAGTACCTTTTGAATAGTTTTATGATTCTTTTCTGCCTTCTCTTTCAGACTTACAATTTCATCTCCTGTAAACAAAAGGAAAGAGAGGCCAACCATGAAATTACAAGCTTATGGCCCTGTATTCAAGCTCCCTGCTTCAGGGCAGGCTGTACACGGCTGGCAGACATGCTGGACGCAAGTCCTAGCAGGACTGTGACCTTCACAACTGCCCTTGACATTCACAGCCTTCTTCCTGCTGTTCAGACGGCTGGTCAGATAGGGATTAAGAACTAAGTTCAAGATCCAAGTGTGGCTGAGGGCTGAAAGCTTTTCATCCATACTAGCAATGGACATTTTTGCCGTTAGTCACAGCCAATACAAAGTGCTTTAGCAGGTGGCACTTTATGACTCAGTAAGAACTACCAAAGTCTGAAAAAGCAGCATCGCACCACATTAGAAGGGAAATGAAACTACACCGGCATGGTATAATTTATATTCAAGGGATATTGTAATCTATCTGATTTCATCAATATTTTGCTCTAAGTTTTTTTTTTTTTTATTGCTTTTCATCACTGCAGGTAAGGGGAACACCATGTAGGTAACAGAAATACAAAGATAACAGTAAGTGAAAAAAGACTTTAAAGCAGTCTAACTTTGGTGATTTAAATGCACCTTTTGCCAACGTTTAAGGTATGTAAAAAAGGGGAGTATGAGGCATACACATGAAGATTTGTGCTTTAAATTTGTATCCAAAATTGAAGATAATTCCGTAGTAAGTAGTGCCATATTTTTCTGAAGGGCTAACTCTGTTCCTCCACAAAGGATACCCCAGTCTATGTGCTTAAGTATTTAAAGGTTATAAATTTTAGATAATCAAGCAAGCATATGAAACAGAAATCAGCAAAAGTCTCTGTCTATTTATAATATTTCTAGGTGAAATCTTAGTACATTTTTCAAAGGTCAGTGTTTGTCTTGGGGGGAAAACAAACACCCTGAGTTAGAATGGCATGGCTCAAAAATATAACCACAAATAAACCCTCTTTCCCAAGCAAGGAATGCCATCTTCAATAAAAATCAAACCGATCTTATACATGTAAATCCAACTGATCTTATACATGTAAATAACCAAGCAAACGTATGTTTGGTGAAGACAAACACTGCTATGGATTTTATGAAGTGCCCACTGCATAGGGTTTTCTCAAAAATGACTGTAAAAGGTTACCTAATACTGAATTTTCCTTTAGATTGAGTCGGATTGCTTCTTCGAGTTCTGAAATGATCTGAAGCAGTCTCTTGTTTGCCACTTTGTACTCCAAATTTTCCCTCTCTAGCATTGTCTCTCTGGCAAAAGTGTCCTGAAAGATGGGGAATTCCATATTTCTAAGCAGAAAGCCAAGGATTTAAATATGCAACACAAGACAATACAGATGCAGAAGAGCTATCATATAATTTTCTGAATTCTATTACACACTTATAATATGAATAGTAAAAAGGAAGGAGATTAAATAGAGCTCGCTGGAAGAAAGGCTGCAGTACATTCTGTACAAAGACCACAGCACATGGGGACATTTTATTGACAGGAATAATGCATATCATACTGTTTGTGTGCCCTCATCATTCAGGTCAATTCATTATGGAGGCTGCGTCCGGGGAGGCAGCTGGGGCCCCTCCACCCACACTTCCCTCTGTGTGTGTCTGAAGCGCTGTCCGCCTGTAACTAGGCAGGCTGGGGGGACCGGGACGGGCAGCGCCAGGGGGTGGCAAAGTGCACGGTTAAGGAGGGGGGCTTGTTGCCTTTGTGGCATTTCCCAGTGTCAGCGCTGCCAGTGTCATGAGGAGCACATCACATGTCAAAGCGGTGACGTGTTCGGGCTGGGAGCCGCATGGAGTCCATCAGGCGCACGGATATCCACACAGTTGGTTTTCGGCTTGGTGGAGGAGCCACCCAGAGGCAATTCATATTCTGAACATTAACATGGCTTTGCATGCCTGTCACACTGGGGACTGTGCAGGCGTTTAATGCTATTGAAGACTTCAGTTTAAATCTCTATGCAAACAGCGATTACCTTGTAAGAAGGTTTCAGGATAACTTACAACAAAGGACTTTAAAGTTATAGTTTTAGTAAAGCAAACTCATTTACATTTTTATTATGTGCGTCTTTTGTTTAAATCTTGCCATGTCCACTATGGGAGAGACTTTTTCTTACGCAATAGAAGCTTATTGGGACAGCTACTCTTCCTTTCTTCTTCTTCTTCTTGTCTGTTTCAAAGCTATTGAAAAACATCTGAATATACTCTCAGCTTATGGCTGTCGAGGTTTTACTGCCACACATTTTTAAAAAAATTAAGATGTAATGGATTGGGGAAGCTGGTGCAGAACTTTTTACTTCGTGATGGTAAAATATTAAACGATCACACAATCTCAAAATATTAAGGAGTAGGCTGAAAAGTCATTATATTATTGTGCTAAAAGAGATAGAAAGTTCTATATGCCTTGCTTCAAAATTCATATGGTTCACAGAAGTACTTTTGAACTTTAATCTTCAGACCAATTATAATGTATTCTTTTTGCAGCAATGCCATGATTGCTAATACAAAAAAAATGAGATCTCCTCTCAAAAACAAAATCTTCCTTCCCAACATACTGGGTTCCTTTTGGAACCGTATTTTTATTTAACCTTAGAGAGATCTGAAAGTAAATTATTAAAATGTTTTACTCTGTGACCATAATGTCTCAAAAGAAAAAGAAGTGGCTACAATTTTTGCAGTACATTTAATAAACCCAGTACATTCAATAAGAAGCCACCTACTAATAAAGTTAGTCATAGCAAAGTTAATTTTTTAAAACAATGTTAAGTTTTGCACTAAACCCAATACAAATCTTTATGATTTTGATCCACCATTTCATTTACATTATTTGAGCCCAACTCATTCTTAATTCATGAGAACTAACAAATCTAATAGTTAATAAACAGCACTGTTTTAATAAAGGAATAATCCCAATCATTAATTTCTAGTCCCACATGGTTCAATTTGAAACCATCACAGAAGGTACTTATAGACTAAAAATGGTTTTTAAACAAACAAACAAACAAACAAACAAACAAACAAACCATATTTGTCTCCAAAGGCTTAAGCATACATTTTCTAACTGGCAGAATATGAATGACCACAGTGAATGATATGAGCACTCATTATCATAAACTAAACAAGAACTATTTGAATTCATCACAGGAAGCATGAAATGTATAAGTGGTAGCAGCTAATACCTCAATGCGTTTTCTAAAACTCTCGTATAAAAGCAGGAAACAAGGAAAACACATTCATCTGGACGGTCTTTCTTCCCATCCATCTATACAGCTCCCGTGCTTGTGAGGTTAATCTTTAGCTCTGTCCCCACCATCTGTCAGCTGCAGGAACTGCACGTAATTAACTATTCAGACTCCCACAGCAATGAGGACACTCATTAGCAAAATGAACAAAGGGATAGTTCTGGGCTGCCGCGGTCATCTGTTACACTCTGAGTGGCAGGTTTTGTGGTGGTGTTCCTTCTACCATCTGCCCACACCACTAGTTTTTGGCTTATTTAAACCATGAGACTTCTTTAAAATAAACTGCGTTAACAAACCAAGGTTAAAAAGGATGGAGATCATTAAAAGGTGGTTAACTAGATGTAGCTATTTAAAGCCGCACCGTAGCTGAAGAGAGATGGTGTGTGATCCACGATCATTCTGGAATTTTAAATTTCGAAAGGAACTCGCCAATGTAAAGTTTTTCTATCACGCTGTGAAAACGAGGACTTCCCGCGGTGGCTTATGCACTAATTCTCTGGTGAACATTGACGAGATGTGCAGAATCATCGTTCCCCGGTTTCGGAATCCTAAACAGATCTTGAAAGAATCGTTTTTGTAGACTTGGTGTACTGTAGAGCCTTGCTACTCGAAGTGTGGTCCACAGACCCTGAGCCCCGGCCTCACCCAGCAGCTTATGGGAAACGCAGACTCTCAGGCCCCAGCCCAGACCTACTGTCAGAATCTGTATCTTAACCAGAGCCGCGGGGGATCCATACACACAATGAAGTCTGAGGAGTACTGTTTAGAGCCCTGCATGTGCCTCTCAGCAGTCCCCCTTCTGCCATATTGGTGTCTCAATTCTGCAGGCTCCCCGTACAGTACTTGGACATCTCAATTTGCTGCTGGGGGGTGCAGGAGGGTTTTGATGCATGCCCGTGCTGCCTGACAGTCACGGAGAAGAGCAGGTGCTCTCCCGGTGAGTGACAGCCAGGAAAGTGGCGCACTGGGGCAGTGCAGCCCTGCAGAGTTGCCACTCTTGACGGACAGCTCTGTTTCAGAGCTGTCAGCAACAAGCAGTTATGTTCCCTTCTCGAGGGGCGGGGGGGGGGGGGGGGATGGTTGCACAGCTCATTTATGGGAGGGTAAGGGCAAAAAATGAAGTCAGTTGCAATTAAAACGCACGTGCATGTGTGCGGGCAGACACGCGCATACCTGCGCATGCGCTCTGGCAGCCCAGCCTCCGTTTGCAACCCTCAAGGGGACTGATCAATGGAGCGCACGACAACCGGAGAACCACAGTGACATGCGGCTAAGTCACGACCGTTTCCTACAGAACTAAACTGGAAAAGACGTTCAGTCCTTGAGTGACGGTGCTCGGAGGGATATTCAACATCAAGCCTGGAGAGATGAGGCTTCTATAACTTAAAGAGCTCCCTTTCCCGATTTCCATTTTGTTATAAATATGATTTAAGCTAGCGGTTTATTAAACTTTCCCTTTGCGATCACATTCTCATCAGATTTTCCTCAAAAACCATTCTAGAGAGATGTTACGACTACTTATTAACTATAAAGTTATTCATATAATTTGACTGTCAGTAAGAATGAACTAAAGTGTTTCCCTATTGCTTATTCAGCTTGCTTATTTCAAGTGGTTTCAAGTTATCTCCATTGCGACTTTGAAATTCTCCGTTTGGTTCTCCAAATTCTGTTTTCCAAATCTAATCTCAGATGCTTGGTGTCCCAAGCTTTTTTATACCACCAGAGGGAGCAGTTGTATAAGATGAAATTTCAAATTAAAAAAGATCTCTTTCAGATCCTCGGTGGCATGGAGTTTTAGGAAATCTTAGAGGATTAAAAAAAAAAATGATCCTCCATAGGTTTATTTTGTATAATTCGTGATCTGTTTTGTGGCCTTCATGTCCATGTTCCTGAAATGCACACCAGTCCCGACTGCTCTACACTGCCCTCAATCAAGGTGGGATACCAGCGCCATACATTTTGTGGGGGTCCTCAGGAGCCGGGAGAAATGTACACTCCCAGTAAATCAGGAGTATCTTCACCTCCCTCAAACTTTAGGGTGTTTACAGAAATTGTGATGTGGTCTCCGTGGGGACAAATTTTAGTGGAATAACCAGGGTATTCAGGATGTCTTCCTGAGCCAGCAGGGTGGAGCCCCCCACTTCCCTTGTCCTCACAAAGCCACTACCCATCCTCATCCTCCTTCCCCTCTGGCATCAGAGAGAACAGTTACCAGGTTAAGGACATTTCGAGATGTAAACCTTACAAGATAGACCTCATGCTTTAGTGTAAGGAGCTCATTTACCAAATAGGGATGGTCTGAACAGGTCCTGAGGTCTGTTCAGAGCATTTCATGGAATGTAAACTAGATGGTCATAAGGACTTGTGTATTTCCTCGTAATGATAACTAGGATTTATATACTTAGCTTTCTTCAAAGAACTCAAAGCAATTCACATTCAATACAACAGGTATCCTTCTCACAACTATCTCTTTTAGCTAGGCAGGTATCTTTGCACTTCACAAATGGGAAATAAATGGACAAAAATCACCCTGCCAATCTATACTGGATATCTTTGACCAAGGAAAGATTAAAAACCAAAACTATTACAGTTGTTTTAGTCCTTTCTATTAAATTATTGTCTCCAAAAGATAAGACTAGAATTAGACCCAGGAAAAGGTTAAAGTAAGTGCAAAAACTGGATGTGCCTCTTCCAAAGCAGTCAGAACATGTAAAAAGAATTAACATTTAATTAGATCTATGCTACTAACACTTAATATTTACTTAGAAGATACTCAGGTTTTTTTAGAACATAAACAATTCTAATAGATTATACAAAGTAAACACTTCTTCACCAATCAGTAAACAAAATCCTTCAGAATGATACAAGTGCAATACCTTCTCTCTTCTAAACTTGGAGTTTTAAATAAGATTACTAGTGTGAGATTTAGGTAAATTATCGATTGCTTTAAAAGGACTGGCAAAGCATAAGTGTTTCTTCCTAATGTTGACATTTGGATGTATAATTTTTCAGACCTTTTCTGTGCGTATGTATGCGTGTGTCAATATTTACGTGTGTATGTATACACCTGTATTAATATATGTGTACATTATAATATTATAATATTATAGTCTATTTTATATATACATATCAACTAGTTAATTTGGAAAATCACAACCTTGACACCTTACTGTAGAGCATAGAGCTCCACATCCTTTTGTGGGCTTCAGATTCAGCAGGACCTCGGTTCACAGGCTATCTCTAGCATGTACTAGTTGTGTGCCTGGGGGAAGTAACTTAACCACCCATCTCTGCTTCCTCCTCCATAAACTGAGCCAGGAGATGAGAAGAGGTACCACTGATGAGGCACGTGGTGCCTGCCAGTTGATACTCAAGATTGTTATTCCTCTGGCCTCTCTTCTAGCCTCTCTGACTCAATCAGCTTCTTGCTCTTAGAATCTAATAATAAAGACTCCTCTGTGGCTCTGAACTGTGGTTGGGCCACCGCCAGTGGCTCAAAGCTGACTTGAGATGAAAATGAATTCACTCTCAGCGTCCATACTTTCCAGAGCCCTTAAAATTCTCCTCCTTGACAGGAGTTTAGCCTCTCCTTGCTCTCTCCTTCCATTTCTGTTCCCACCAGTCCTTTGTCCAAGTAGTTAACCAATTTCTGGCTCCCTTGGAAACAAGGAGAACTGGGAGCGGGGGAACCCTTTGAGAATTTTTCCTTGAAGGTCCTCCTGTTCCATGGTGCTTTGTGGAAGCCTCCGACATGGAGATTGCTTTATGTCTTTCAAACTATCTAAACAGCAAAACAGGGTTGGAGTCTTCAAAATTAAAACAAAAATCTACGTGCTTTTCTAGAATAGGACAATTTCTGCAGTGGGAAATAGTTGATTTCATTTCTATTACAAATAAAAATTGAAAACAATTATATTGCTCCTATTTATAACAATTATGGGTTTTCTGGAATATGCCATTGAGCAGAAAAAGATTGGACTGGCTGATGTTGTGGAGAGATGTCCAAGATATACCACTTGTATTTCCTTTATTCTTGACCCAAACTTTTGGAAAGTTATAACTTTATTTATATATACTAAAATTAATTATTCATTGCCTTGAAACTTACACATTTTTGAAGTCTAGACTCTTTGTATTGGTCTAGTTCTTCTCTTAATTCCTTAATAACTTCTTCTCTATCCTTCAGTTTTTTTAACAAAACACTCATTTTGATAGTAGTTGATTCTTGCACAAAAGTCTCTTCTTCCACCTCAAAGAATTGCTGGGGGGAAAGCAACATTAAAAATCAGACACTAAGTGAGCACCATCAGAAAGTAGTTCATGTTTTATTTAAGCTACTGTCTTGTAAGTTATTTTATTTTTGGAACTTGCACACAATTTTCAGGAAATAACTATATTTATATTGAATGATACGCTAACGTGCCATAGAATATGGCACATTATTCTCCTATAAAACACAAAGCATTATGTAGTACTCTAACTGCATCAGCCACGCAAGTAATCACAGTAAACCTTAATTGTAAATTCACATCATGGTTGTGAATGTCCTACTTCAACCTTCCCCTAGAGAGGAAGATAGCAAAAATTTGAATATGCAAAAAGAGAAGTAAGCTTCAGTGGCGCAACTAATTCCCCCAGTGGTTTGGTATGGAGATGTGGAGACAAGTACCATTTCTTTCCTTTTTTTCCACAGAAAAGCTTTGTAGACCATTGATCTAGATAGACTATGCTTCATTTGAAAACTTAGGAAACTGGGACCAAAGCAGAGGAAGATGCATTTAAATAGAATTTTTTTTTCCTTGCAAAGCTGTGGATAATGAACCATTAGGCATAAGAAAGTAATCTTCAGGGTCTATATGCATAACCATTCTAAAATTATGTAATTCTAACATATCATTCAGTTCTCTCTGCATGAAAAAAATGGCTATGTTTCTGCTTTTCTTAAAAAAACTGAGAAAGCTGTTTTTTGATAACACTAACCAAATAGAAATTAAATGAAAAAAATACACTCTCAAATTGGTTTGAAATGAATTTGTATATTAGTTGATACCATATATCACATATGGTATTGCTCTCATTTTAATTCATTTGACATTTAATTCATTTGGCTCAGTCGGTTAAGCGTCCAACTTTTGATTTCGACTCAGGTCATGATCTCAGGGTGGTGAGATTGAGTCCCGCATCAGGCTCTGTACTGGGCATAGAGCCTGCCTAAGATTCTTCCTCCCTCTCCCTCTGCTCTTCCCCTACTCACCCTGTTCCCTCTATAGAAAAAAAAAAATTAATTCATTTGACCTTATATCATGAGCATGTCCCATGTCATTAGCATTTTACGTAAATGTAATTACTGATGGTTACATCACATTCTGCTCTATAGACATGCCATTATTTATATAATTATAATATATATATTTTAAGGTTTTTATCATACCGTATCTTTATACCTACACCTCTGTCCACATTTCTCATCTTTTTTTCTTGGCATAGATCCCTAGAAGTAGAATTCCTGACCAGAGCATATAAATGTTTCAATGGTCTTGATTCATTTTATAAATTTCTTTTCAAAAAGATTGTGCAGTTTATATTCGACCTTGAGGATGAGGATGTTTGTCTTCCTACATTCCCTGAATCACTTGTATATTTTCTGAGTCTTACTATGACAATATATGAACGTACTATTTTATTTTTGTTTTAATCAGCATGTTTTACCTCTTATTTATTTAAAGATTTTATTTATTTATTTGAGAGAGAGAAAGCAAGAGACAGAGCACGAGCAGAAGGGGAGAGGCAGAGGGAGGGGGAGGGGCAGAGGGAGAGGGAGAAGCAGATTCCCTGCTAAGCAGGGAGCCAGAAGTGGGGCTCCATCCCAGGACCCTGGGATTAAGACCTGAGCCGAAGGCAGATGCTTAACCAACTGAGCCACCCAGGCATCTCTTTTTTCAAAAAGTAAACTCTACCCCTGACATGGGGCTCGGGCTCACGACCCTGAGATCAAGAGTCACATGCTCTACCAACCAAGCCAGCCAGGTTCCCCTGAATCAGCATGTTTTGATCACCAAAGTGAATTTTTTTAATATCATATATTTATGCTATATGTTTTGAAAATACTCAATTCTAATTATATGCCCTTTTGCTGAGAACTCAAAATAGTTTTAGAACTCCCATTGATCTATTTAATAGTTTAATTGATTAGATTTCCTATTTCCATTTGCTAGTGTAGAAGTGCCATTTCCTGACAGCTTGTTTTAAGCATTTAGGTGCTTCACCGTTTGCACTCAGTACTCTGAAGAACCGTGTCACAAAACCAAACAGGGATGAAACACTTACAAAATGAACACTGTTATACTTATTCCAGTATATAAAACTCTCATTTTCAACCCTGATGTGTAAAATCATATTGTCCATTTTGAACTCTTGAGAATTATAGCATGATTTTGTTTTTATGTGTTCACTGCTAATATATTTGAGCACATGCACATACAGGAAATATAGTAAAACCTAATCACATCTGCTAATATTTCAGAGTTAGATTTACAAACTAAAATTGTTCTATAATATATGATGAACACCAGTCAACTGAGGAGCGTAATATACCAGGGTAGAATTGAGAGTCAAGCTAGGAACAGAACACTGACAGGGCCTACGTTGCATTACTGTAAAAATCAGCATATGAATACGCAGTATAGTGGGAAAGATTGAAAGTAAAACAATCCACATGACAATTCCAGCTTTTTAAATTGAGTGACATTAAAGAACAGAGTCGGGGCACCTGGGTGGCTCAGATGTTAAGCATCTGCCTTCGGCTAAGGTCATGATCCCGGGGTCCTGGGATCGAGCCCTGCATCGGGCTCCCTGCTCGGCGGGAAGCCTGCTTCTCCCTCTCCCACTCCCCCTGCTTGTGTTCCCTTTCTTGCTGTGTCTCTCTCTGTCAAATAATAAAATCTTAAAAAAAAAAAAAAGAAAAAATTAAAAAAAAAAAAAAAGAACAGTGTTGACTATCTAGAGCAGGATAGCCTGCATCGACAGACCAGCTCGGTCACTTAGTGCCCTGTAAAAAAAGTGCCTTAAGATAAGATAATAAGATAAAGTGCCTTATTATCTGTAAAATGAGATTCATAGCAGTACCTACAGTACTGTGAGAATTAAATAAGACAATGCACCTAAACCATTTTGAACAGTGTCTACAACACAATCAGCTCCCTGTAAGTATTATACTCTGGCATTTGATTTTCATTCTTTCTTATCATTCAAATCCAGATGCCACTGGCCCTGGGAAGCCTTAGCACCGCACCTGCCCACCTGCCCTCCACTGCTGTGTTCTTTCTGTATCTTGTCCTCTTGGGTCACTTCATTTATTATTTGTTTATTTGCTCACTAATTTTTTATGTTCTGAAGATGATGGATTTTACTTTTAAAGACTTATTTATTTACTTATTTTTTTAGAGAGAGAGTAGACTGGGAGTGGGGAGGGCCAGAGGGAAAGGGAGAGAGAGAATCTCAAGCAGGCTCCTTGCTGGGCAGAGCCTGACCTGGGATTCAATCTCAGACCCTGAGATCAAGACCTGAGCCGAAACCAATAGTCAGACGCTTAACCAACTGAGCCACAAAGGCACCCCTATTTTACTTTTAAAAACCTCCGAAACAAATAATACATTATATGTTAAAAAAAAAAAAAAAGAAAGAAGATAGTAGGAAGGGGAAAATGAAGGTGGGGAATCGGAGGGGGAGATGAACCATGAGAGACTATGGACTCTGAGAAACAAACTGAGGGTTCTAGAGGGGAGAGGGGTGGGAGGATGGGTTAGCCTGGTGATGGGTATTAAAGAGGGCACGTTCTGCATGAAGCACTGGGTGTTATACGCAAACAATGAATCATGGAACACTACATCAAAAACTAATGATGTAATGTATGGTGATTAACATAACATAATAAAATAAAATTAAAAAAAAAACCAATACTATTTACAATAAAGAGATATTCTGTGCTCAAAAAAAAAAAAAAAAATCACCAAAATAAAGATGCTTCCGACAAGCTGGCCAAGTCATCTCCTCTGTGACATGACGCAAACCATGCTGAATGCTCCTTTAAAATGCCCCCAGGAACTGGGCTGAGATGCTGCACAAACTCAGCAGTATGGGAGCGAGCTGGCCTGTCGGAAGGGCTCGGTCCCTCTGGACTTCAGGGCAGGGAGGGTCATGCCATTCTTTGGAAGAACAAAAAGTTTTACTTCTGACATTTCACAAAATAGTTGTAAGGCCCAAACACATTGGATTCATTTCTCTTCATCTCCAGGAATGTTTCTGATGTTCGACCAATGTTTATTGAATGAGCTGGACTCACGAGGAGATAAGCGGAAGGCACTTTTATTTTTCTTCACCACCCTCAAATCTGGTCTCCCGTCTCATGTTTCTTACCTCTTAGAAAAACCCTCAGGAAAGTGCCACAGCTTTTTTTTTTTTTTAACTCTTAAATAACAACAACAAAACTGGATAAAGGAAAGAAAGATAGGAAGAAAGCATAAACCATAAATGAATGAATGAATGAATAAATAAAATGCCCCAAATCTCAATCCAGCCTCCTCTTACCCATCAGGGTTCCTGTCACCCCCAACTGTGGCCTCCCTCGGACTTGGCATCCTGTGGTGGAGAAGAGGGGCCAAAACTGGCTTTGTTTTCTAGTACCCAGAAATTTGATCAAATGCCAGTCCAGATGTTGCTGTGAAAGTATTTTTTTAGGTGAGATTAAGATTAAAATCGATAGACTGAGTAAAGCAGATTACTGTCCATAATGTGGATGGGCCTCATCCAACCAGTTGAAGGTCTTCGGAGAAAGACAGGTCCGGCGGGGAGAGGGAATTTTGTCAGCAGACTGTTTTGGATTTGAGTGCCGCCGACACCTGGATCTCTGGTCTGCTGGTCTACCTTGCAGATTTCAAGCTTGCCAACCCCCACAATCGTGTGAGCCAATTCCTTAAAATCAATCTCTCTCTTTTTCTCTCTTGCTCTCTATACACACTGGTTCTGTTTCTCTGGAGAATCCTGACTAATATAATATCTACATCTAAAGACCATAAACTCACACTGACACCTCCAATTCCAACCCAACACCATGGCATTTATTATAGCCCATCTCCTTTCCATAGCATAACCCCTCCTCTGGCATCCGGGAAGCTGGCTCCCACAGTACTTTATGGGCTGATGTGTTTGCTCAATCCTCCCTGCATGCAACCCATCTCCTGACCGCATTGTGCCACCAAGAGCTTGCCTCTGATGCAGGCAATGGGACAGAAAAGGCAGAAACATGTCTTTGGTCTTTTAATTCACAATGGCAAGAAAACTTTATTTTGGAATTTAATTCCTTTGGTCCTGCAAGAAGAATTAATATTTGTATTTTAATTTTTCCTTCAGCATTTGAAAGTGAGGAGGAGTTGATATTCAAATCTCTGGCATAATTGTTGGCTTTTTATTATTAGAATAGTTTTATGATGTCATCTGGTCTCATGGGCAAAACCTCTTGACCACCAATATTGAACAACACAACTGGATATTATCTGGGGTGAGAAACAGACTAGAAAATGAATTCTTAGTATTAGATGCAAAGTGACCTTGCTGTTAAATGTAAATCATGCACTCCTCTGACAGGATGCCAAATCTCCCAGGGCACCAGCAGGCTCAGGATCCCCAGAGAAGTGCTTGGTATTGGGGCGCGCTGCATCATGAAGGTGGGAGCAGAGCTTTCCTCTCCCTAGGGCTCAGATACACAGCTAACTGATCATAGGCTAAACGATGAAGTTCAATGTGTTAAAAAAAGAAAAGAAAAGAAAAAAGAAAAATCCAGGGACTCTTGTTTCCTTCCACGTGAAGTGATACCCTCCACTGAGTTCTGATCCTGGAGGAAGAAACTTGCTCACATTTGGGCCATTCCCCTCCTCCGCCCTTTCTCTTTGGGGCAAGTGCTGCAGGAAGAGACGCGCCCAGCCCAGGGCCTCTGGCGGGGAGGCAAGCCGGCCAAGCGCTGAGAGTTAGCACTAGGCAGCCTGCTTGCTCAGGAAAGCAGATGATCTCCATCTGTTGGCTCCCTGACTTAATTTTTCAACTTGCCCAGAACCTGGGTGGGGAAGAGTGGTATTATTTATCAAGCATCATAAACACTGCAATAATATTTATCTTTCAAGGTGGCAAATCCATGCACGTCATGAAAACTGCTTAGAATTCTACAATGATTCTTTGATGTCTTCAACATAAAGTATTTATTCCTTAGTCTCACTTTCCTGCATCACCTCTCACCACTCTTTCCAGTCCCCTGTCCTCCAGCCTTACCAAACCACCTGCAGCTCCCTGACTGCCTTACACCTTAATGCCTGTTCTGTGAAATAGGCCCTGATTCCTCTCACCCCCTCCCTCCAACTTGCCAAATAGTCACCATCCTTCAAGGCTTAGCTCAGGAATCACCTCATCCTGAAAATCTTCCTTAATTACTCCCCCAACCCCCACAGAAGAGTTGGGCACCCATCAGGTGCAAACCTCGATTATGGATTGTAATTGTTGAATTTCCTTCCTTCCTTCCTTTCTCCCTTCCTTCCTTTCTCCCTTCCTTCCTTCCTTCCTCCCTTCCTTCCTTCCTTCTTTCTTTCCTTCCTTCCTTCCTTCTTTCTTTCCTTCCTCCTTCCATCTTTCCTTCCTCTCTTCCTTCCTTCTTTCTTTCCTTCCTTCTTCCATCCTTCCTTCCTCCCTCTCTTCTTTTTTTTTTGCTTGTTGACTGGCACTTTTATTGAGAACTATATAGTTTTAGGAACAAACCACAAAAATAATTCTGCTGGATTGGTTTCTGTAATTTTGCAGTGAGGAGCCTAGAATGTGAGCAGCCCGCTAACTTCCAGACTGATCAAAGACCTTCTGTATCCACTTCTTCAGGTGGAACACGTGTGTGTAGAAGCCATATTTTCCATCCCTGTCATAGCCTTCACCCCATGACACGATGCCCATTTGATACCAGCGGTTGTTAAAGGGGCTCTTCATGACAAAGGGCCCCCCACTGTCACCTTCACAGGCATCTCCTCATTTCCTTTCACTGCGCTTGAAGCCAGCACAAAACATGTCGGTGATGCGGATCCGAGTGGAGGCTTTGCACACCGGCTGCTCCACAATGGGCAGGTTCACCACCTGCAGGATGTTGGGCTGTACCTTGGCAACATTGGACATCCACATCTCCTTCAGGTTGCCCCAGCCAGTCACCCACCCTTTGTATCTGGCGTGGAGCAGTCTGATTGCCATTTCCTCATCAGGCAGGCACACGGGGTAGATGTAGTTGCTGAAGGTGATGGGCTTCTTGAGCCTCAGCAAGGCTATGTCACGGTCCAAGTTCTCCCTCCAGTTGTACCTGGGTTGGATGTAGATCTTTTCCAGCATGGAGAGCTTCTCAATGCTTCGCTCATACCTGGGCCGTGTGCTGGTGCCTTCCTGCCTTCCTTCCTTCCTTCCTTCCTTCCTTCCTTCCTTCCTTCCTTCCTTCTTTCCTTTCTATCTCTCATGGCCACTAGATTATGAACAATTTGAGAGCAAGGACTGCTTTTGTCTCTGCTACAAAATCAAACAGTGCATGGATGACTCAACAATTGAGTGAAAGAGCAGGTCAAGTCCTCGACATCATGCCCTGCCATGTTCTAGGACATTTTTACTAAGAACTCATGATCTATTTCCAGTACCATGGCATAGGTCAAGTTCTTTAGCACCTTTCTTGGTTATATTCAGGCCTCTATTCAGTGAACATTTGTTGACTATCTATGATGTGTGAGGCTCTCTGCTAGGACCTGCATATAAAGATGAATATAGCTTAGTCCCTGGTCCACAGGAACAAAGATTCTAGAGTCCAGACCAGGCCACAAGTGGGTAATTGTGATAAAAGTCAGTGTGTCGATTATCCAGGAGAGAAAGAGCATTCCAGCAAGAAGGGACATTATGGGAAAATTCCAGGGAGGTGACTAACAACTTGAGGCATGCAGAGGGAGGCAGGTGACAGCAGGTAGCTCAGGATTGCTGGAGGGTAAATTTTTCTCCAAGAAGTAGAAGGAGATAAGAGCGGAGAAATGTAAGGGCCATTCTGGGCCATGCTGAAGGCTTAGATGTCACCCTACAGTTATGGAGAAGATGCTGAAGGGTTTCAAAAAGGGGCAAGATGTGAAGGGTTTTATGTTTTGAAAGACCACTCACTTGACCAGGCAGACACAGAATTACAGAGACCAGATGGGATAAGGGGGTAACAGCCACAGGCCAGGCAAGCAGTGCTAACTGCCTGAACTCGTTCTGTGGCAAGATAAAGGCGATGGATTTAGGAAGTAAAAAAGTGGCAGGAGTTGATGACTCACTGAAAACCAGGGTGTATTTTGTATCTATGCCGTGTCACAAACATAGAGTTTTACCACAAACTTAGTGGCTTAAAGCACACATGCATTCTCTCAGTTTCTGTGGGGCAGGGGTTCAGGCATGGCTTAGGTGGGTCCTCTGCTTAGGGGCTATGAGGCTGCAATCCAAGTGTCCTCTGGGACTGGTCTTGGTGGAGGCTTGACTGGGAAAGGATCTTGCTTTCATGTTCACTCAGGTTGTTGGAAGGATTCACATCCTCGCACCTGGAGGACCGAGGGCTTCAGCTTCTTGCTGACTGTCCGCCAGAGGCTGCCCTCCGTTCGAGGCTGCCTGTGGTTCTTTACCTCCACATGGCCTCTTGTTTCCTCCAAGCCAGCAAAGGAGAGAGAGACTCTGCAAGATGGGAGCTATACCCTTACAAGATAGAATCATCCAGGCACCTTGGCTGTAATCTGTGGTTAGAAGCAAGGAGATGAGGAGGGTGATCACACAGGTGTGAACCCCTGGAGGCTGGATTGTGGTGTCCAGCACAAGGAGTGACAGCTAGCTTCCCAGCTGGGGAGACCAGTTGGACCGTGCCGCCGACACCTGAGACCAGGAGACTAAGGCGGGCGGTGTGGAAGTAAGGGAGAAGATAACGTTGTTCGCTTTGTGTCATGGTTGAGTCTGTGGTGACTTATTTTGTAACTCATCACGTGTGTTTTTTTTCCCATTTCGCCTAGGCAGTTTTCTTTCCCACCCTCTCCTCAACATAAAGCCTCACTTAGGCCATTAGCTGTGATCCAGAGAAGGCGTTCCTCCCAATCTGAGGAGATGCACCCTGCCCTTGGCAGAGGCCCATCTTCGTTTCCTAAGTCAGAGTCCAGAAAATTTAATCCCCTCCAAATACCAAAATGTTGGTATTTTATTGCATAATACTGTTACTAGGAATTTAAAAAAAATCTGAAATGAAAAATCACTTAACCCCTGGTAGTAGTTGCTGCATTAAAATTTGGGATCTAAAATGAGTGCCCTCATTAGATATGGTTGTTCTACACTTCTCCCACCTTCAAGAGGTGTAAGAAAATGCCAGTCAACAAAGCAAGGCTTCTATTGCAAGAATAAATACTTTCCCAGTTCAAAGACTTTTAAAAACAATGTTAACATTTTACCATTTTAACAAATGCATTTTTAAGAGCCTTGAAATGGATTTGGGTAATTCCGCGTCAAATTTTCATCTATATTTGACTAAGCAAAGAAGAGGACAAACCCGAAATGCTTTTCTTGGCCCCAACACTACTATTTGTTATCCATAAAAGGCTTGCGGTCCGGCAAAATAGACAATGCACTGTTTGCGCTGATCTCTTCACAGTCATCAAAGAAGAGATGTGATTATGTGATGGGGAAATATTGGAAGTTAACTTACAGCAATTGTCCATCCTCCTAGTTAATGACAATCAGAAAGAGATTTCTGGGAAGGTAGGAAACTTGGCACAGAAATTGTCTCTGGCTTAAATGACGAAAACAATTGACACTTTTTTTTTTTAAGATCATGTTTGTTTGTTTTTTTAAAGACTGATTACATTTTTTTCTATCTTATGTAGTATAGTTTATTTTTTGAGCTACACTTATTTTATCTGCTAGTAGTTTATATTAAAAGATTTTATTTATTTATTTGAGAGAGCGAGTGAGAGAGAGAGAGAAGGAGCAGTGTGGGGGGGCAGCAGAGGGAGAGGGAGAAGTAGACTCCCCGCTGAGCAGGGATCCCGATGCGGGGCTGGATCCCAGGACCCCAGGATCATGACCTGAGCCGAAGGCAGACGCTTAACTGACTGAGCCACACAGGCGCCCCTATATTAGAACTATGAGTTTAATGTTTATGTTTTATACACTTTCGTTTTTATTTGTTGTTTTCTTTATGTTCTTAACATTTGTATTTGAAATGTAGCATATATTTAGTTCACTACTTAAGAAATGTCTATAAGTGGCAGGGGTGGGGGGAGAGGAGGAAGATGGTCAAAAGGTACAAACTGCCAGTTGTAAGATAAATAAACACCGGGGATATAATGTACAACATGAGGACTAGAGTTAACACCGCCATACAGTATATTTGGAAGTTGCTAAGAGAATAGATCCTAAAAGTTCTCATCACAAGGAAAAAAAAGTTTGTAACTATATGAAGAGATGTATGTTAACAAAACTTATTGTGGTAATCATTTCGAAATACATATAGGTCACACCTTAAACTCATCAAGAGCTGTATGTCAATTACATCTCCATATAACTGAAAAGAGACCTGTGAATTCTAAAATACTTTAAAATAAATATTAAAATAAATAAGTTCATTAAATTAAATAGCATCCTTTGTATTTTATGGAAAACAAATATAAAAAAATACGGAACCCAAAGTCGGCTTCAGGCAGCCTCTTCTTGCCTTCCGTGGCCAGTCACTAGACTCAGGAGAGCTAACTTTCCTTTGTGTTCCAGGGAGTTTGAGTTTTCTCAGACTTCTGGCGGTTCTGATTACATGTTTATCCCACCTGTTATGAGGGGGCTAAGAAACTACAGAATATTTTAAGAAGGTGAGCAGGACGTTGAGAAGTCTGGAGTTTTCTTCCTATGAGGACCCATTAAGGAGTCAGGGGCTTAGCCAGAGTGGAGAAGGCATGGATATCAGTGTTTTCTCCAACGATGTGAGAACCCGTGGAAGAGGAGAGTTCATTGCATTCACCTTTCCTTCTGAATGCCAATTATAGCTGAACCAAGAAGGAGGTCATTGAAATAAAAACTTAGATATAAAAGTTTGCATTTTTCTGTAATCCACCTGAACTTAACTCTAGTCTTTTTTGTCTTTCTAGAGAAATAGAATAAATCATGATGCAGCACAGGAAACACTTTGCACAGCGCCTGGGCCATTGTAGATTATTTAGTAGGTGATAACGGCTTTCATTATCATTAATTATCGCCCTAGAGAAAATGAGCATGTTTCCCCAAGCATTTTCACCTACGTTTCTGTAACTAATGCCCATCACCACCTAAGACAAAAGAATAACCACAGCCCCAGGCTGCATTAGGTTCCAGCAGAGCAGGTCCATACAGAGCATGGCTCTCTCTACAGCCCCGTATACTTTTCTCCATGTAAGCATCTCTCTGTACCTCCCCCTCTCCTCCAACCTATCCCAGATTTTTCTCACAGAAAAAGGAACATCCATTAAGAAGGTAATAACTTCATTCCTTAGCCCTCTGTTTGTAAAGGAGAGGGTGGTGCTTTGATTTGAGGAAATGAAATTCTAATGGTTGTATTTCAAGCACTCTTGGGGTGTGAATGTGCCTAATACTTTTGAACGATGGGAATTATCCTCCTCCCCTACTATGTCACCCAAAGAGTCTCTTCTGCTTGAAGAACCCTGCAAGAAAACACCAACATTCATTCTGTACATATTTATAGGACCTGCTATGCACAGCTATGGGCTAGTCACAAACTTCCCCGTGTATAAGAAAATCCGAATAGAGCTTCATAGTCTCTAAAATTCTCTTTAAAAGACCTGGGAGACCATCATGTAAAAACGCATCCGAGTTCATGCAGTAAGGCACAGGAAGTGAGCATATTCCAAACTAGAAAGCAAAATTAAATGATCTTCCGTGCCCAAGAGTCTGAACTGAGAATCACCTGTCAGCCTTCATTTGAACTTCACCTTTGATGCTTCTCTGCAAAGCAACATTTCTTAGACTGATTCAGACTCTTCAGCTTCACAAAAGTCACAGAACTCTCTTCTTTGCCAGGAGCTACGTTCATCACACGGAGTGTGAGGCTGGTTATTGGCTTTCTTGATACATTCAGGCCAAAAGACTGTGTCCTCAACCCATTTCTCTCCTACAGTATGCGCTCAATTCTTCCACTTGACGAGGCAAAGAAACAACTAGTCCCTCCCTACTCAGGGGAGAGGAACAGGATCTATCCCACGTGGACCTTTGTAAAGGGACCTGATTAGCCCAGGCAACACTGTGCTAGGGTCATAGAGGATCCCAGCCTTAGGACTTAGTTCACCTGTTTCATCCATTCTAGCCTGATTTTTCTTACGTTAATCTCCGGTGCCCTGATCCCCCCTTGGCTTGTGTATACCTAACACCCAACATCCAGTCTCTCTGGCTTTGTTAGCCCTTTATTGACCTACTTTTCTGGTGCAATTTTAGCCTTCCCCACAAACATATATTCTATATTTAGTTGCTCACCCTAGGCACTAAAACTGTAGGTAATTATATTTCTACCACCAGCCCATCTCAAAAGACTAATTAGTCTTAGTCTCCTTCCATCCAGCTCCAAATTATTCCAAACAAAAAGCCATTGTTATACTTAATTATGAGTTACTGATGGATTCTTATCAAATTCAGTAAAAACAAAAGAATGATCACTGCCTTATTATTTAATATCATTCTGCAATGTCTGTCTAGTGTTAAAGAGAGAAAGAGATATCATTGAGAAATTAAGACATAAATATTGTCATTTTCCATGAGTAGATGTTTGTGCTTAGAAAATACAAATGAATCAACAAGAACTGTTAAAATGTCTGATAAAAGGTGAACTTAAGACTTGAAACCATAAAACTGTTAGAAGAAAACATAGGCAGTAAGCTCCCTGACATTGGTCTTAGAGATGATTTTTTGGATTAACACCAAAAGCAAAGGCAAAATTAAACAAGTGAGAATACATCAAACTAAAAAGCTTTTGAATAGCAAAGGAAACCATCAACAAAATGAAAAGACAACATACTGAATGGGAGAAAATATTTGTAAATCATATATTTATAAATCATATATATACATATATTTGTAAATCATATATTTCTCTTTCTAAGAGAAAAAATCTTAAAAGTTCCCTTCACAAGAAAAAAATTTGTAACTATGTGTGGTGATGGATGTTAACTAGACTTATTGAGGTGATCATTTCACAATATACACAAATATTGAATCATTATGTTGTACACCTGAAACTAATATAATGTTAAATGCCAAGTATACTTCAATTTAAAAAAAAAAGAGATCTGATGATCCCACATTTGGAAGGAAATCTATCAACAAAGTGGTTGGATACACTATTTATAAAATTAATGGTTCACATCAAAACATTTTGGTGAAGTGGAAGAAAGCAATCACAAAACAGCATATATTTTACTCCCATTTATATGAAATATTCAGAATAGGTAAATCTGTAGCGACAGAAAGTAGATTAGCAGTTGCCAGGGGTTCAGAGTGGGGGGGGCATAAAAGGGGGAGAGAAGAATAGGGAGTGACTGCTAATGGGTACAAGCTTTCTTTTGGAGGTGATGAAAATGTTTTAAAATTAGATTATGGTGATGGCTGCACAACTCTGTAAATATACTATAAACCAGTGAACTGTAGGCTTTAAACGAGTGAATTTTATGCAATGTAAATTATACCTTTAAAGCTGATTGGGGCACCTGGCTGGCTTAGCAGAACAAGCTACTCTTGATCTCGGGGTCATGAGTTTGAGCCCCACGTTGGGTGTAGACACCACTTAAATAAATAAAAAAGTAAAAAAAAACCCAAAGGATTCCATGGATACCCAAATATTCTTGAAATATGACAAAATTGATTCCATATTCTAAGGACATAAAGTATAATACTTAGGAATCACTTAGTTGTATGAGAAAGAAATATAACCTGCAAAAGTAAAATTATAAAACTTTGAGATACATAAAACAAGACATAAGTGAATCAAGAGGTATTCTTGAATAGGAAGACTGAATATTATAAATGATACAAATTTCAAAATTCATGAATAATTTTCCAACCAGTTCAATTTTAATAAAAATACCAAGGGGGGTCTTTTGGAGTGGCAGTAAACAAAATTATTCTAAAGTTTACCTGAAAGAATAAAAAAGAAATGGGAAAATTGCTTGTTAATACAAAAGGTAGTGACAATCTCCTTGACTTTTCCAAGGGTTTTATAAGCTCCTAAATCCTTTTATTAAATCCCTATGTGTTTGAAACACCTAGAGTAGTTTGTTTTCTTACTTGAATCTGAGCTCCTACAAAATATAGCTAAATCAGGTGTAAGTTTTAGAAAAATCTTTTCTTTTGTCTCAGATGAGGTACTATAATATCACGGAAGAGATTGTTTCAAAAGTTAGATTTAAAAATTTGCTCCATAGCTGGAAAGGGACTTGTTACCTGTATCCTCAACTGGCCTCCAGAGGGCAGCAGAGTCATTTATCCTTAACCAAAATTACCTCTTAACCCAAGTGTTTACTTTGGTTATTTATTTATATATTTATTTTCCAACAGTCTTCTGTTTTTTTCTTGTGACTGAGCTTCCGCAAACTGGGTGGACAGGATTAGGCAGACTGTCTGAGGTCATGGATCAAAGCAATGATAACAACCAAAGGGATGATTCAAATAATCACTTTTATATCATTAAAGCAATTCTTTAATTAGATAAACCAACTACAATTAATACACTGATTAAGTATATTTAACTAGAACATGTTTATGAAAAACTGATGAATAGAAAGCATTTAATCATTTCAGGGCTTTCTACTTTAAGAAGTACAAGAAGTACATATAAAGAGTGATAGTCACTTATTCTGCCACATTATTTTTAAGTTTATTTATTTATTTATTTTTGGTAATCTCTACGCCCAACATGGGGCTCAAACTCATGACCCCAAGATCAAGAGTCGCATACTCTTTCAACTGAGCCAGCCAGGTGCTCCATTCTGCCATATTTTCTGAGCATTTGATACACACTAGACGTATGTCAGTGTCCCAGAAATTGTTGAAGACACAAAAGATTAGGAAAGCATGTTAAAAAAAAAAAAATCATGGGATTCTGACTTACTCTTCCACTGTAAACAACAAAAATTCTGGATAGGATAGGTGAAGTGCATCTATAAGCTGACAAAGAAAGGAGTACTTAGGCTAAAATGAAGTGAATGCAGAAATCCAGAGAGGTGTGCAGCACACTGAAGCTGGCTTTCATTCCAGGGCATTGCCAACCCCGGGATGTGTGAACTTTGGTTTGCTCCTCAGCAGGACACAGAGGAGAGACATCACCTCCGTCCCCCTCAAGGTGGCAATTCTAATTCTAAATAATAGGAGGCCTCCTCATTAAGGTTGAGACACCAAAGGGCCACTCCTTCATTTTAAGAACAAACTAAAACTACCTTGAACTGTGCACCCCCTCCCACCCCACCGAAAGTGGAACTGCCTGTCTGGAAACTTGGCTCTGAGTACAGAGAAGGGAAAAAACATGTCTTCTAAAGAAGTTTTATGAGCACAAGATGAAAGATGACCTACACAGCTTGTGACCCAAAGTCATCCATCTGGGTGGTCTAAAATGTCTCAAGCTAAAAGTCAGATTAAAGTGGTCACAGACCCAGAAATCTTATAGAAGCAAACACAAATCTCTACAGAAACTGACTTCTGTTCTAGGCCTCAAGGAATTCCCACAGAAATCTGAGTTCACAGTCAAAAATCATAAAGCCCAAAAGTAATGACATGTCACATGTGACAGCCAGCACTTATCAGACCCTCAAAGATGGAAATGGTGAGACACAGAATATAAATCAAGTATAGTTAAATATGTTTATAGAAATAACAGGACTAAAATGATGAGCAATGAGCAAAAGCCATAAAAAAATAACCAATAACCAAGCATAGAGTGCAAATAGAATTCTGAGTCATAAAAAAATATTATAAATAATATTTTAAGACTCAATGAAATGGATAAAATAGTAATAAAAAGTGGGTTTAAAAATATAGGATTTCATTTTTTATCTGAGAATGATATACATTAGTAAGCCTTTCTTCCAACATATTTTTGAGTTTAAATCAAATAGACAAAGCCCTAGACAAATATTTCATTATATCTGACTCAAAAGGAATAGAATTCCCAATAGTCTTATAATCATTAAGGAAATTGAATGAGGAATCCAAAAGATGTCGATTAGTCAATCTATCCCTCCAGGCCCAGCTGGCTTTTCTTGGTAGTTCTAAATATTTAAGGAGGAAATATTTCCAATCTTATATAAATGTTCCTAGGGAACAAAATGAGGATAACATTCTCAACTCATTTTGGGAAGCTAGCATAAGCCTGATACTAAAACCCAACAAGGACAGTATAAAAAAGAGAAAAGTACAGGTTACCTCACTGATGAACGTGGATTTAAAATATCCTAATCAAAATATTAATACACTAAATTCAACAACAATTTTTTTATAAAAGATATATCATGACCAAGTTGGACATACACAAGGAAAGTAAAATTGATTTAACACTTAAAAAATTAATTAATTAATTTCACCACGTTAATAGATTAAGAGGAACATCATGAAGGGGAACGCATTTATGCATCTCTTAGTAGATGCATAAACCCTACATTTTATAAAACTGAAATGGATTCATGATTTTTTTTTTAATAGTCTCTTTAAAATAGCCTGGTAATATACCAAGAATTATGTGTAATGTTGAAACATTATATCCATTCCCTATAAGATTAGATATAAAATAAGGATGCTTGCTATTATCACTCTTATTTAACATTGTACTGGATGCACCACCAGTGCAGTAAGGAAAAATTAATGAATGAATGAAGAAATGGGATGAGGATGAAAAAGATAGTAACAAATATGTAATTATTCTCAATTAATATAACTTGATATAGGAAGTCCTGAAGACTCTATAAATTATTAAAGCAAGTTTAAAAATTTAGTAAGATAGCTGGTTACAAAATCAATATATACTCATCAACTGCATTTCTATACCCCAGTAATAAACAGTCAGAAATGTAATTTTGAAAAGGTATTTACTGGGGTGCCTGGGTGGCTCAGTCGTTAAGTGTCTGCCTTCGGCTCAGGTCATGATCCCAGGGTCCTGGGATCGAGCCCCACATCGGTCTCCCTGCTCAGCGGGAAGCCTGCTTCTCCCTCTCCCACTCCCCCTGCTTGTGTTCCCTCTCTCGCTCTCTCTCTCTCTGTCAAATGAATAAATAAAATCTTTAAAAAAAAAAAGAAAGAAAAGGTATTTACTATGTCTTCAAGAAAAGTATTCAGGAATAAATGTAATAAAAATGTAGGGCCGGGCGCCTGGCTGGCTCAGTCAGAGGAGCATGTATGTGACTCTTGATCTCAGGGTCATGAGTTCGAGCTCCACATTGGGTCTGGAGGTTACTTAAATAAATAAAACTTGAAAAAAAAATGTTGGGGGCCATGGAGCACAATGGTCAAGAAAGAATTCTTGAGACATTGTATGGTGTGACTTAGTAAGTTTAAGTAGCACGGGGACAGGACCCGTGGGCAGGAAGGGCTGAACTTTTGCTGTATGAAGCTGGTGGTTATACACTTAGTACTTAAGGGGAAGGGGATGTGCAGGAAGTATTAGGTCATAGGTATCTTCTTCAAATTTCTGCTCGTGAAACCTACTTTTTCAAGATTTCTCTGGTCCTTATCACTCAGTTTGATATTAACTATTGGTGAGATTTACAGGCAGTCATGAGACCCTTCAAGAATGTAGCAACTGGTGCATTATTTGATCCTTATCAGAAATATGCAGGTTATGGATCAGCCTTCTGGGCTAAAGGTGAACATTTTTCTGCTTCCATCCCCCATCAAAACCATTAAAGTTCTTTTTGTATTTTAAACTATTAAAAAAGAGCTAAGTAAATGGAGAATTATAGTATATACAGTATTGGATGATTCAATTTAGGCATGGTGTCATCGGAAGATAGTTGGTCCTTGTCCTTGGTTCCTGGCACAAAAATCCTAAAACTTTTGGCAAGAGCAATAGCACTACCTTTGTTCTAATTAGGCCACTCTTGGGGGGCCCCTAGATAGCTTCAGGATGAAGACTGGTCACCAGAAAGACCAAGCCTTGATTAGAAGCTTAGAACTTTCAGCTCCATCCTCCCACCCCTGGGAGAGGAAAGGGACTGGAGATTGAGTTAATGCCAAATGATTTATTCAGTCCTACACTATGAGACCTCTGTTAAAGACCCAAAGGACTGCATTCAGAGAGCTGTGGGTTGGTGAACATAACGAGAAGCTGGGAGGGTGCTGCACCTGGAGAGGTCATGGAAACTTTGAGCCTCTGCCCCATACTTATGCTACGCATCTGAAGGGGAACAGAATTTGCCACCCCTAAATATGTTTCTTTGGTGTAAGGATTATTTTAGGCTGATTACTTTTAAAAAACAGCAGACACTGGAGAAGCTTTGAAAATTGAGAAGTTACTCTTTTGTCAGAGACTTGTATAAGGGAATACACACATAAGACATGGAAGAGACTCCTATAAGGAAAATCTTCATTTGTAAGCGTGTCCCCTTCTCTGTACCAGAAAGAGGATGACTAAAATTCTAGAAATGCTTATCAATGGACAAGGCAAGGACTTAAATCTGCATAACAGTTATAACTTTGTTTACTGTGCTTTGCCTGGTCACTTCCCATAACTGGCTCCTCCCCACCCAACATCTTCTTTTCTCTTTAGCTGAAGATGGTATTTAAGGGGGTGGCTTGGGCCAGTTTGTGGAGTTACTCCATTTTCCTGGGTCCCTCCCATCTTTACAGTAGGTATGCATGGTATTAAATTTGTTTTTCTCCTGTTAATCTGTCATTTATTGGGGAGGGGGTTGGGGTCAGCTACAAACCTAGAAGGGAAGAAGGAAAATAAGTTTTGCTCCCTTACCCATCTCTTCCGTTTGGCTTTTTGGGGTTGTATCCTTTATAATAAACCTGTAACAGTAAGTAAGGTGCTTTGCTGAGTTCTAGGAGTCCTTCTAGGAAATTATCAAACCTTGGTGGGAGGGGGTGGGGTGGAGAATACCAAATTTATAGCCAGTTGGTCAGAGGTACTGGGACTTGCATGCAACTGGCATCTGAAAAGGGGCAGCCTTGTGGGATGGAGCCCTTTACTTGTGGGGTCTGCATCAGCTATGGATCGTTGGTGTCAGAGTTGAATCAAATTTTTGGACAATCCAGAATATGCCACTTTGGCATGATTATTTCGAAGGCAATGGAGGAATAAGAGGGGCAGGAAAAACCCTAAAAACAGCGTAAAACTCCTTTTGTAAAGGAAATTTACATTTATAAAGGAATTTCCCATTTGTAAAGGCGTCTCCTGGAGGAGAAGGACTCTTAGCAACTCTTAGGAATGGAGAAGACACTGACTTGAATCTGTATAATGAATCTTACTGAACAATCCTTGTTGACCATACTTTCCCTAGTCACCTTCCTGTAACTTACCTCCCTAGCCCCCAAATCCCTTTTCTTTTGTTTAGCCTCTTCTCTACACTCTATTGCCCTCTGGGATGGCATATAAGCCTGCAAATTCTGATGGCCTCCTTAAGCCACATTTCTTTGTGAACTTGCATGCGTAGCACTTAATTAAATCTGTTTTTCTCTCCTGTTAATTTGTCTTATATCAGTTTGATTTTTGCATTCCACTTACTGAACCTTGGAGGATTGAGAAAAAAGTTTTCCTCCTCTATGACATCCTGTTGGTGTCAAGTGGCTGGAAAAGACTGTAGATTTAGCGTTGAAAGGGAAAAAAATCCTAACTATAGGAAAATACACATTTCCCCCAAAATGGTCTATAGTTTTAATGCAAACCAATACAATTTTCAATGGGTTTATTTGTACAATATAGCACTAAATACATAATTTAATGTATATGGAAGGACAAAAAGCCAAGAATATTCAAGCCATTTCTGTAGAAGAAAAGAAAATGAGATAGCTTATCTAATACCAAATACCTAAAATTACATGTCAATTTTAGTGGTATCGTCCACAAGGAAGGATAATCTTAATTTTTTTTTTTTTTTTTGAGACAGAGAGAGAGAGCACAAGTGGGGAGGAGGGTCAGAGAGAGAGAGGAAGAAGTAGACTCTCTGCTGAGCAGGGAGCCCAACACAGGGCTGGAGCCTAATACAGGGCTCGATCCCAGGACCCTGAGATCATGACCTGAGCTGTAATCAAGAGTTGGCCGCTTAACAGACTGAGCCACCCGGGCACCCCTAATAAAGGCCATTTAAAAACGATAAATCATTATATAATTAGGTAGTTTATATCAAATTTAGGCAAACTGGATATTCATATGTAAGTTAATGTCTGCAAGTTAAATAAGACCCAACAATGTGTACAAAACAGATTTAAAACATGAAAACATAAAAATGTGTTTTTTTAATGCAGAATATTTTCCAGTTTTCTCTTCTCTCTCTCTCTCACTTCCTCCACCTTTTTTCAGATTCAGCCTGTGGTCATGTCTCTGCCTTCATTAAGAAGACAGAAGCCAGCCTAGAGTTCACTGCCAAATCTATAAGCTGCCTATAGCTGTCTGTGCACTCCATTCTCTCTTCCTGCCTGGGTTTGCTAGAGCTGCTAAGACAGAGCTCCATGGACTGGGGGGCTTAACCAATAGAAATGTATTTTCTCACAGTATTAGAGATTCGAAGTTTGAGATCAAGGTGTCAGCAGGGTTGGTTTCTGCTGAGGTCTTTCTCCTTGGCTTGCGGATGACTATCTTCTCCCTATGTCCTCACAGAATATTCCCTCTGTATGTGTCCATGTCCTAATCTCCTGTTTTTATAAGGACTCCTGTCAAATTGGATCAGAGTCCACTCCTATGACCTCACAGATCCATTCATGGTTCCTTTAAAGGCCCTACCTCTTAACAGTCACATTGTGAGGTACTGGAAGTTAGGACTTCAACATCTGAATTTTGGGGGGGACACAATTCAGCCCATAACACTTCTAAGATTTATTTATTTTCAAGGGGGGAGGGGCAGAGCGAGAAGGAGAGAGAGAGAATCTCAAGCAGACTCCCTGCTGAGTGTGATGCCTGACATGGGGCTCAGTCTCACAATCCTGGATCATGTGCTTAACCAGCTGAACCACCCATGCATCCCCAGCCCATAACACTTCTGTACAATGTTGGAGAATCCCCCTGTTGCCCTTAAGAACAACCCCTCTACTTATGCAGTGGATCCCCTCTGCTCTGGCCTTCTCCAGTACTCCCTCCTGCACCATATCTTCTATCTTTTACATTATTGATTTATCCCTCAGTTCTGGACCTTTCCAATCTCTATACATGCATTTTCTAGTACCCCTTCTTTTATTTTTTTATTTTTTATTATTTTTTATTTTTTTAAGATTTTATTTATTTATTTGAGAGAGAGAATGAGAGAGAGAGCGCATGAGAGGGGGGAGGGTCAGAGGGAGAAGCAGACTCGCTGCTGAGCAGGGAGCCCGATGCGGGACTCGATCCTGGGACTCCAGGATCATGACCTGAGCTGAAGGCAGTCGCTTAACCAACTGAGCCACCCAGGCGCCCCCCCTTCTTTTAAAAAACGTCCCTTGACCCTAAACTCTCACTCTAGCCTTCCAGCCATAGCCCTATCCCTTTATTCCCTTTTTCAATGTCCTCAATCCACATTGGATCACCTCCCCCCACCCCCCAGTTCCAACTGAACATCCACCTTTATCGCTCTGATGTTCTTCCTGGGATCTGCAGTGATGCCAGTGTTAATATTGCCAATGTTACTTTTTGACTCTCAGCTTACTCAAGTCTCAGTGTATTTGATACCATTGACCATTCCATCCTTCTTAAAACAGTCTCCTCTCTTGATCTCTGTGACACCAGGCTCCCCTGCTTTTTCTACGGCCTCTCTGACAACCCCTCATTACTACTAACCTTGTATAAATACACTTGCTCCCTGGGTGATCTCATCCAGTCCTTATGGCTTTAAATCTGCTATGATGATGATGTCTATCAGATATATATATCTAACCTGTCTCTCCACAAACCTCTAAACTCGTACATTCAACAAATTGCCAGATATTACCACTAAGATGTCTAATTCACTCTTTGTTCAACCATACTTTTAATTACTTACTTCGTGTTAATTAATATTCTAGGTGCTTGGGATATGTAAGTGAAAGGTACAAACCAAGAACCCTACTCTTGGGAAGCTTACTTTGAACAACTTCCACCCCGTGAATTCACACATACTCTTCCTCCACCAGACTCCTCCAATCACTGATGTGAACCAGCCATCCAGCTGTGGAAGTCAAAAAGCTAGCAGTTACCCACGATTTCACCCTTTTGTTTCCCTTCCACACCTAACCCATTGGCAAACCTTATTGGCTCTTCTTCTAAAATATATCCCAGATTCATCCTCTTCATTCTATTTCCATTGCTACCATCCTATTCCAAGCCACCACCATCACCTAAAGAGATGACTGAAACAAACTTCCACTGTTCTTATTTCCATCCTTGCTTTCCTATAATTTATTCTCTTCACAGCAACCTTAGTAATCTTTAAAAAATACATGTCACGACACAAACACATACCTCTACACATTCACAAGAAGTGTTAAAATCTAAAAGAGTGGTAGAACTAAGAACGTCGAGCAGCTGGAACACTTCCACATCTCTGAAGGGAGTAAAAATTGGTGTAACTTAGGAAAACAGTAGAAAACTTCGAAAACAGCATCCATCCACTAAAACTGAAAATGTGCTCACTCTGTGATCTAGCAATTCTACTCTAGTATTTGCCCAACAGAAATGCATACATATGTACATTATAAGATATGTGGGGCGCCTGGGTGTCTCAGGTCGCTGAGCATCCGACTCTTGGTTTCAGCTCGGGTTTGATCTTGGGGTCGTGAGATCGAGCTCCGCATTGGGCTCTGAGCTCAGTGGGGAGTCTGCTTGAGATTCTCTCCCCCTCTCCCTCTGCCCCTCCTGCTGATGCCCTCTCTCTATATACATACATACATACATACTTACGTAAATAAGAGATATGTACAAGAGGGGCACCTGGCTGGCTCAGTCATAGAGCATGCAACTCTTGATCTTGGGGTTATAAGTTTGAGCCCCACGTTGGGTGTAGAGATTATGTAAAACAATAAAAAGGTATGTACAAGAACGTTCATACAACAGAATACTGTACAGCAATGAGAAAGAACAAACTATTGCTACGCGCAACAATATGGATACATTTTACAGATGTAAGGTCCAACGATTCGACGTCAGACATAAAGAAGCAAGTGTTGTATGGTTTTATTTACATTAAAATCCAAACATAAGCAAAACAAATCCGTGACAGAAGTCAGATCATGGTAACCTTTGGAGAGGTGGAAGTTGCCATAACATCCTAATTCTTGATCTAAACAATGATTATTTGGGTATGTTCCTTTTTTTAACAAAAATTTGAACTGTACATTTATAATCTGTGTACTTTTATGTGTGTAAATTACACTTCAAGTAAAAGTTTACTTTTTAAAAGCCCTGCCAATAAGCCATTCTTGTCAAAAGGTATAAAATTTGAATTTGAATCTAATCATGATTTTAGAGCTATATTCTAATTTATAAGAAATATGGAAAACAGAAGAACAAGTAACACAACCCCTTGAGGAAGCAAACTAACAACTACAGAACGTGGGACATATTGAAAGACAACTGCCTTATTTGTTGTAAAAGTCAATGTCAAGGAAAAGAAAGAAAAAAGAGAAAGGGCGGGGGGTCGAGGGAAAGAAATGTATTGCAACTGAAATGACACTTCTTTTTACTACTAAGTAACACATGTTATAAAAAATGGAAGCATGACTGTTATAAAAATACAGAAACTTCAAATTAAAAAAGTGCTTTCTTTTTCTCCCTCATTCTCCAGACATTCTGAATGTTCTACAATATTGTGTTGTTCTGCCAGATTTTTTTCAATTACAATGTATCTTAGAAACGCCTTCATAGTAGTACATATGAATTTACCTTTGTTTAAATGGGCTGGGTATTTTTCTAACATTTGTATCATTAAGTAGTATTATTCCATTATTTTCTATTAAAAACTAGATTGTAATGCTGCTAATCATTGTATATGTATTTTTATCCCCTGGAAGTGGGATTGCTTGGTCAAAATAAATGCACATTTAAATTTTTATTAGAATTTGTTAAATTTTCTTCCAAATGGGTGGTACCAATTTATGCTTCCACAATATATGTGCTTACCCATTAACCCACACTTTGCCAAGAGTAGATAATATCAATCTTTAAATTTCTGCCAATCTGATAGATGAAAGCAGTATTTTTGCTTCATTTGCATTTATTTTATTTTTAATAAAGTTGAACATTTTTTGTAAGTTTTTTGGCCATTTAGATATTTTTATTTTAATATCTTTTTAATATATGTTGCTGATTTTTCTAATGGGCTATTCAGCATTATTTTCTTTTTTTAAGATTTTATTTATTTATTTATTTAGAGAGAGAGAGCATGCACGAGTGAACTGAGAGGAGGGGCAGAGGGAGAGGGAGGGGAAAGAATCTCCAGCAGACTCCCTGTTGAGTGCAGAGCCTGATGCAGGGCTCCATCTCACCACCATGATCTCAGAGATCAACAGTCAGACGCTTAACTGACTGAGCCATGCAGGTGCCCCTATTCAGCATTATCTTAATGATTGGTAGGACCTCTCAATATGTTAGGAATATTAATACATTATTTGCATTTTTTTTTGCACATATTTTCCCAGTTCTTCATTTTTCTTCAAACTATTTTTACTTTCTTTGGTTGTACAGAAGTTTTTCATTTTATGCTTATTTTTATTTTCCTTTATGGTCTCTGTGGAAAGATTCATGCTCAGAAAGCCCTTCCCCATTAATTTGTTCCTGTGTTTATTCTTTGAACATATTCTTATCTCACACCTGCTACATGCCTCTAGGTATGAAGCCAAGATGGCTGCTCTCCCAAAGCAGAAAGTCTAGTGGGGTGAAACAGAACACTTATAAGTAAATAAACATGAACAAGAGAATCTTAGGCAGTGGCATCTGCTCTGAAGGCCACAGAATGGAATAGGGAGACACTGGTGTGGAAGATTTGTCCTTGAGTGGTGATGGTCACAGGAAGCCTGAGGAGGCACCTTTTGAGCTGCAATATGAAGATGGAGGCCAGAGGGTTCCAGGGATTAGCCGTAAGGCAGGAATGTACTTGGCAGGTTTGAGGGTCTGAAAGCTGCAGCAGAATGAACCTGGGGAGCCAAAGGGGCCAGGGTCCCCACGGCCTGGAAGGCATAGACCAAGCAATGGAGCTTGGACTCCATCTTGAATTCTGAAAGGCCACTGGGGGCGTTTAAGAAAGAGGACTAAAGAAGTAACCTGCATTTTTTCAAATACGTCTGCTTTTTTTATGATGAAACATACCCCAAAGTAGAGAAAATTATAATAGTCTGTTACACACTTACCTACCCATTCTGTTCTTATGTATTTTTATGGGAATCCTAGACGTCTTGTCTTTGAACCCTAAATGCTTCACAGTTCATCTCTAATAACTAAGGGTTTCTTTTCTTTTTCATGTGATCACAATGCCACCATCACACTAACAAAAGTAACAGAGTTTCTTAATATCATTTAATATCTAGTCCATAATAAAATTTTTCCAATGATCTCGAAACTTTTTTTCTAACAGTTGGTTTGTTCAAAGCAGGATACTAAGTAGCCCCACATATTGCATTTAGTGAGATGTCCCTTTAAATTCTTTTAACCTAGAGCAGAACTTCATTCCTTTTGTCCCTCCCCTCCACTATCCAACATTCTGCCTTAAACTACAGATTGTAGCCCATCTTCCCTCCTTCCCTCTTTCTCATTCTTCCTTCTATCTTCCTCCAATAAATATTTATTAAAATCCAAGCCCTGTACTGGGCATTGAGGAGACTCTTCGTGGTTTCTGTCTTCCTGGAGTGTATATCTGTGTCTTCATTTCTCCAACGCCCTTTAACTCTGTTACATGAGTAACCATCCTGAAGGATACAAAGGCACCTCTCTTTCTCCTGCTCAGAAAATTCAAGCATTTCCCATTTTCTGCAGAACAACTGTAGAGACATGACATAGATGGGAACTGGACTCCCAGCTCCACCTGGTCATGGGGCTGAACCAGGCAAAAGATACTTGGACTTCATCTTTGGGCACCACATTTTGGATGAACCAGATAGCACAGGCACTTCTGTAGCAGCCTAATTTACACCTTGAAATTAGCAAGAGCACTAAGTAAGAATACGAGGCCATGACGTGGTTCCTGTTATTACCACCACTCTCTGTGCCACATTAGAAATTGAGGAATTGTGTGGGCCCCAGTTCTTGCTACTTTCTCATGTGAAGACTGAATAAAATGATACATCTAAGCTCCTTCGTATGGTGCCCGGCACAAAGAAAGCACTCAATAAAGCATAGCTTTTTAACTGTTATTAATAAAAACATAAAAATAAAATAAAATAAATCAAACATACCTGTGCAAACTTCCATGAATTCTCCTAAGTTATTCGGTTTCACAGAATATTGCTGGGCAATCTATGGCTAATGCAACCCAGGAACTGAATTTTTAATTTAATTTCAACTTCCATTTTAAGAGCCACCCATGGCTACTGGCTACCATGTGGGGAAATGCAACAGTCAGCAACTCTGACCAGGTCCTATTTGCCTTTTCACACGCTATTGAAAGTGGGAAGCCAATTTGTCTAAACGGTTTTGCCTACCCAACATCTCTCCTTTAAGTATCAAAACCTCTCTTTTCCATTTGGGTAAACCCTGTCCTTGATATTATCTCCTGGGATGGGTACGTCACTCTGGCTTGGCTTGTGGTGGGAGTGGGGGACAATAACTAGGCCAGATTGGTCAGGGTCAGTCTTGAGACTCTTGTAGGAACTATCTAGAAAGAGATGCTCTGTTTAAGGTTGCTCTTATGTGAAGAGAACCTGCCTGGAAATTAAACCATCAGAGAAGAAGATGGAAGCAGGGGATGGACAGTTTCTTGATAACATTATTTGAGCACCTAGATCCAGCTTTTCCTGAAGTCATTACTATCACTACACTTTACAGTTACATGAACCAGGAAATTCCTTTAACTAATGCCATTGTGAATTAGGTATATATCACTTGCCACTAAAAACATCCTGACTAAGAGACACTCTGCCATCTACCTAGAATCCCTTTGTATTTCTTATCTACCAACTGAGAATTTACTTTAAAACCCAGCACAAATATCACCTTCTCTGTGAAGCCTCCCTAAAGCATGAAGGCAGAAATAACTGCTTCCTTTGTGATGCTTCCATATCTCCCATTACATGTTTATCTCTGCAGTGAACAAAGTATATTAAGGCTGAGTTTATAATTCACCCCTATTCATCTCTCTTTCATCTTTGTAATGTCAGTACGCACCATATCCTAGCACATAGTACTCATTCAACACGTTTGGTTAAATTGAAGATGAATCTCTTCTACTTTAAGTTATTATAGCCTAATATTTTATGTAGTTTGTTGCTGCCTTTATCCATTAAGATAAGTATGTTTATTATGTTGAGCTATATGAAATTGCTGATATTTGACATTTTGGGCTCCAAAAGCGGCAATTTCATACAGTTCAACATAACAAATACTGACAATTATTATAGATATCTTAAAGGCATTTACCATATCCACAGTCAGTGGTCAGAAAGCTACAAGCCTAAATACTAAGATAATAAAGGAGCAAAACAAATGACCAGTACCAAGGAGTGTCATGCATATGTGAAATGTTCATTTATTTAGCAGACACTTAGACTGCACTTACCTTATTCCAGGCACTATCGTAAGTGCTTCACAGGGATCAATTCATTCCATCCTCATAACGAGCCCATGAGGGGGGCACTATTATGATCCTCATTTGACAGATGACAAAACTGAGGCAGAGAGGTTCGGTATTTTGCCTAAGGTCACATAATGATAAAGTGACAGAGCCAGGAGTCTAACCCATGGAGTCTGACTCCAGACAGGGTCCTTGTTCTAAAGCACACATTATGCTAACTCTTAACCATAACGCTACATGGTGCTGGCAGAACTATTAGAGAAGTCGTCTATCCAACAAAGTCAATTGGAAGTTGCTTATTGATGTGAGTGCAAGGAACCCATGCCAGCTCTCTATTTACTGCTGCATAATACACCTCCCCAAACTTAGTGGCCTAAAACCACAACCATTTATCATGCTCTCGAGCTCCATGGGGCAAGGAATTAAGACCGGCACAAGGGGATGGCTTGTCTCTGCTCCATAATGCCTGGGACCTCAGAGGGAAAGACGAAATGGCTAGGGGCTGGATGACTTGAAAGCTGAGCTCAGTTGAGTCTGTGGACCCAGTACCCACATGTAGATCCTCCAAACAGCTTGAGCTTCTCACAACATGGCAGCGGGATTCAGAGAGGGCGAATCCAGAGAGCTAACATTCCAAGAGGATGAGAATGAAGTTGCAAGGCTTCTTTTGACCTAACCTCTGAACTGGTGCTGTGTCACCTTCTATACCTAGGAGCAAGGCACCGAGGCCAGCCCAGATTCAAGGAGGGAGAATTAGGCTCCACCTCTGTGTGGGAGAGGAGCAAGGTAACACAGCAGGTGAGAAAGATAGGGTCACAGCACTTTTGGAATCACAACTGGCACAGAGTCACAGAGACTGTTGTCAGAGCAGTAGGTCCTGGAATATTTTCAGCTGGAAATTACTGAACCAGCGGCTTGAACACTAAGAGGGGTATTATCTCATGAAATGAAAGGGCCAGAGGCAGGGCAAGTCCAGAATTATTTAGTTGCTCAGTGATGTTCATCAAGGCCCCCAGTGCTTACTATCTTTCCACCCTGCTACCTTTAGCACATCCAAAACGTCTCAGTCCTTGGTTGTAGGCCGGCTGCAGCAATTCCAAGCGTCAGGAGACAACAACGTCAAACAAAGAAAAAAGAAGGATATTTATTCCCACAAAGCTCTTTATTTTTTTTTTTAAGATTTTATTCATTTATTTGAGAGAGAGCATGACAGAGAGAGCACAAGCAGGGGGAGCAGCAGAGGGAGAAGCAGACCCCCTGCTGAGCAAGGAGCCCAACATGGGACTCAATCCCAGTACCCTGAGATCATGACCTGAGCCGAAGGCAGCCATTTAACCTACTGAGCCATGCAGGTGCCCCCCACAAAGCTCTTTAAGTGACAAAGAATAACCTCCTCCCCAAACCTCACAGCCAACTTAGCTTCAGGTCACATTGGTCAGGCACCTGACCTTGCCTATGTTCACACCATATCTGAAAAGGAAGCAGGGAAAGAAAGGATCTAGCATTGTGGCTTCATAGTAAGAAGCGCTTCTGCTAATAAGAAAAAGGAGGAAGGAGAATCACTGTTGAGTCACCAGTATCTGCCACAAATACAGGTAACTATCCTTTCACTTAGCAATTATTAGCTGATCGCTAATCATGCATCAGGCACAGCACTAAGAGGCAGGCAGAGCAGTGAATAAGACAGACAACATCCCTGCCCTCATAAAGCTTACAGTCTGGCATGGAACAGAACATGTAACAGGCAATTACATAATTAAATACAAACGTGATAAATGCTATGAAAAGAAGTATGCAATCAATGCACAATTTGCCATAATAAAAAATATTTCTTCCCAGAGGTTTATTGAAATGAAAGACAAGAATACAGTTATAAAATCTAAAAGAAGCACAAGGTCCTTAGTAAGCCTAAAAAGGTAATCATTGAAAACTATGAATGCTCCCATTGTGTAGGAGAGTGAAGCACCATATATGGCAGATAGACATGTCCTCATCAGTAGAAGAGTTACTCCACCAAGGGTCAGAGACAGTTCGTTGGGATTTACAACAATTGCAATGAATTCTCTGAGACTATCTGACCTTCTATCCAACTGCATGCTCACCAAACAGACTTCGTCACTTACCTGGACACCAGACTTGAATTTTCCAGTCCTTGCAAAGTTATATCTGTCACAATAAAATGTTATTTTGGTCAATTTAACGTGAGTGTGAACAGTCTTAGGCCTGATCCCTTTTCAGTGACCTGAAAACTGAGCAGACAGACCTTCAAAGCCAAAAACACAGACTGGGAACCTCCAGTGAGCCCCACTCTGTGCATTCGCAGGATGGGAAGCTGGCCTTGCCCATGACAGCACTAAAAACCCACCTTGTACATTCCTTTGATAACAGCTATGGCATCAGCCAACTGCTGATTGTAGCATTTTCTTATGATGTCCTCATTCTGCAAACCAAAAATAAGTACAATGAACACCATACTGAATTTCCAAATATGACTCTCTCACCCTACTAAAGGACTCAGTATAAAACCATCATTCAGATCATCACAAATCTTGTGAAAACTCCAATTTGTAATCATTTCTCCAACACTATAGCTATTACACTGCATTCAATTTTTTTAAAAGATTTATTTATTTATTTTTGAGAGAGAGAGAGCACGCACATGAAAGACTACATGCATGTGAGCAGGGGGAGGGGCAGAGGAGAGGGAGAGAGAGCCTCTCAAGAAGACTGCAGGTTGGGGCGCCTGGGTGGCTCAGTCGTTAAACGTCTGCCTTCGGCTCAGGTCATGATCCCAGGGTCCTGGGATCGAGTCCCACATCGGGCTCCCTGCTCGGTGGGAAGCCTGCTTCTCCCTCTCCCACTCCCCCTGCTTGTGTTCCTGCTCTCGCTATCTCTCTCTCTGTCAAATAAATAAATAAAATCTTTAAAAAAAAAAAAAAAAAAAAAAGAAGACTGCAGGCTGAGCACAGAGCCCAACGCAGCACTTGATCTCACGACCCTGAGATCGTGACCTGAGCTGAAATCAAGAGCCAGCCACCCAACTGACTGAGCCACCCAGGTACTCCACACTGCATTCAATTTTTACTTAACTATAAGCAATATAGAGCTCAAATGGATAAAATAAATATAGATAATTTGAACATTTTATTTCACTTTACATATTTAAGTCTTTTTACTGTCTTCCTAGAACTGCTCTTAAAAATAGTAAAACCTATTTGTAATTCATATCCTCTCCTGGTCCTTGTACCTTTTGAATGGGATATGCTCATAAAAAGAAATCTAGAGCCACTAGTCCATAAAACAGAGTCATTTTCTGATTAATCAAATCAGTTGACCATTGTTTTGGATAACAATGGAGTGCAAACAACAATTAGGCTTTAGAGTCAGACAGAACTGGATTTCAGTATTATTGTGCCACTTTCAATCTGTCTGACCTGAAGCAGGTTACTTAACCTTGGCATCTCAGTTTCCTTATCTGTAGATCAGGGATAATCGGGTTTCATTTAAGCATTGTTGAGGGACTTATGGAGGAAACACATTTAAAAGGCTTATAGTGGTTCTCAGAATGGTGGAGTCAATAGAAGATGAGGGGTTTGTGTGTGTGTGTGTGTGTGTATTATAACTGAGGAAAGCAGTCCCTATTCTTAATGACAGATAAATATGCTAACCTGACCAAACAATTTAGGAAATTCCTTCAAGCAGCTGAGTTTTCAAGCCTTTGTCCCTTACAGAGATAATAAGTACAAATAATATCCTATAAAATTGTGCTTAAGAGCCAGATCTCAAGCATCAAACTGTCTGGCCAGGAAAATAAACTCTGCTGTTTAACTGGTGGCCTTGAGCAAGTTAATTAAACTTCCTGGGCTTCAATTTCCTCATCTGTAAAAGAGAGATAATAATTGCACCTACTTCATGAAGTTAGTGTGAGGATTAGATTAATTTGCATACAGAGTACTTACAAAGTTCCTGATACAAAGGAAAGCTATTATATGGATTAGCTATTACATGAGACACAACATATGCAAATTAAATTGCCCCCCACACTAGTTGCTAAATTCAAAACTGTAGTACATACCTATCTAAGCACAAGATCAATCCACATATAAAACAAAGGAAATGAGAGAACTTGTACCTCTTGATAATGTTTTTCGATTGTTAGGATCCTGTCATGTAGAGCAGTGAAGAGACTGAAAGACTCTTCTTTAAGACTGTCCTCAAATTTCAACTGAAGCAATTGTTTGAGGAACCCAAAATCCACTTGAAGAGATCTAATAATCTGAAAAATGGAAAAACATACATTATTGAAGAGAGTAAGGGCACTCTGTGTAAAGATTCTAGTACATTGCCTGGTTCTGGGTGTAGAGAAGCAAATTTTGATACGCCTCTTTGGCATACTGATTATTTTAGGCTGATTATTTTTAAGAAACTGCAAACGCAGGAGCAGCTCCAAAACTGAGTAGAAGCTACCCTTTTATAAGAGACGTTTACATTTAGAAGGGAAAGCTCCACTTGTAAGGGTGCCTCCCTAGCTATACCAGCAAGAAGGGGATGAGTTAAAATCTCTAGAAACTCTTATGCAGATTTAAACCTGCATAACCATCATATCCTTGTTTATTGTGCTTTTCCTCATAACCTCCCATAACTGCTCCCCTCCTCCCCCAACATCTTTTGTCTTTAGTTGAAGGTGGTAATTAAGGCCATTTCAGAGAGTTACTCAGTTTTCCTGGGTCTCTCGCTTGTATTCAGGAGGTGTACATGTTACTAAATTGTTTTTCTCCTGCTAATCTGTCTCCTGTCAATTTGATTCTTAGACCAACTAGAAGAATGTTGAAAGGTAAATAAAAAATTTTTCCTCCCCAACATGGGCATATGACCTGGAATGTAGTTAGGGGCCTGTCCTGCTTTTTAAGAATACCTCTGGAATATGGTATACATTGGAGAACTCCAGTTAATCTGCTAAATTAATATATGCTAATGGAGTAAGGGAGAGAAGGTTCCTGGTCGTTTCTTCCCATCCAGGATAAAATACCTGGGTTAACAACAACCCTTTATCATATCTCCAAAAGGTATAGTCCAAGATGTGGATGTTAAATCAGAAAAGATAGGCAAAAATCAACATTTGTTGTGAATTTACTAGCCAAGCAAACCAGCATGTTGACTAAGAATCATTTCTGATCATCAAAACATATAATGTATTTTTGTCTCCCATCATCTATTTAAAATGTATTCACTAGGCAATCTTCCTCTGCCCTGAATGGAAACTCTAATCAATTCCAGGGCCTTTCTGCTCATTCTTGGGAATAGAAAATCCTACTGTCACTCAAAACACAGCCTCAAAGTGGCATTTAGAATATTATTACCATGAGTTAAACGCATTCAAAGTAAGACTGGGTGATCATTGCTACTCCTTCCTCAGGCCCTATGAATATAGAGCTTTTTTTTCTTCTTCCTACTGTTGGGGGTCCTCTGTCGTTTTAGATCATTCTGCTGGATAGGGCCCAGAATGACCCCATGATGATGCACTTTCTCTCTCTCTCTCTTTCTCTTTCAATGGCCACATATGGTCCATAGGAAACAATCACACCTTCCTCACCCCAACAACTTTGGAAGTATAGAATGATCCCAACTTAGTGACTCCATCTTCCTAGTTTCCTTAAGCATGGATCAGCACCAGTCCTCTGTGTTTTCCAAAAGCAGCAAATGTACTTCAGGTTCCATACAAGCCTGCTTTACTAGCTTTGAGTTGAGGAAGATCGTTTCTGGTACCTCTTCCCCTATAAAGAGCATGGTAATAGCGCTTTCTTGATCAGTAATTTTTCCTCTTCACCTCCTGACTCTTTTATTTTTATTATCCTTGATCTATTTCAAAAGCTAAGAGTCATTGATCTGATATGCAACATTCCTTTTGCAAATCCTGCAAATGGGATCTAACTCAAAGTCACTTTGGAATTTGATATCTGGTGTACTAGCATCCTGGAAAGAATCTCATTCTAGTATCCTGAAACTATAGAGAAGATTTTATTTTGCAGATGAGGATAATAAGACTTCAAGTGGTTAATGACTATCTAATGCAACATTGCATGACCAGTAGTGGAAGACCCAGATTTGAACAGTTATGACTGACTCATAGCCCTATTTCTTTATATCATGTTGTCAACTCACGAAGGGTACTATGTTGACAAGTCATTTTTAAAAAATATTTGAAAGCAAGTGAAGTCTTAAGGAATTCCTTAAATTCCAGGAACAGGCAGAGATGACTTTGCCTTTAGAAGACCCAGTCCTGTATGGACTGCATGTTCTGAGGAAGGAAGGCACAGAAATCCTGTATGGTCAAACAAACTCCACTGGATCTAAGACTCCCACAGATCACTATAAACTCTAGATCAAATAGGAACAAAACACAATCATTATTCTGGAGAATAAACAGAAGCAGGAGAATCCAGGAGGGGATTCAAAAGTTGGAGGAAGGAACTGATGCAAGAAGAGATGCCTGCTGGGGTGGCTGTGTTCGGTGACCTCACAAGGCAGCCAAACCTCAAATAGAAATCATTGGCCTTTATGGTCTGAATAATAAAGGGACAGAGCAACCACAGATGCTGGATGTGATTGTGTGGGCTTCCTAAAAAGAAAAAAACCAAAGAGAAGGAGTGCAAAATCTGTATATAAACTCAGAACAAACCTCTGGGTGATCCCCAAAACACACATACATAGAACAGACTGTAAGCAGCCCAAGGAGATTTGGGCTGTCAACAAAGAGACATTTGCAGTTTGAATCCAAACAAGTTTATTATGTGCTAAAACAAAGATATCAACAGTCTTCAGGAGAATATGTACATAAATATCAGAAGCCAGAACATAACACTCACAATACCCAAGATATAATTCAAAATACCTGATTAAAAAAGAAAAAAAAACAGGAAAATGTGATTCAGTTCCAAGAAAAAACATCATTGAGACCAAGACCAATATTACCTGAATGTTGGAATTATTAGGCAATGATTTTTAAAGCAGCTATTATAACTATGCAGGAGGAAGTAAGGAAAATATATGCTTATAACAAATGGGGAAAAAGTAGGCAATAAAGAAAACAAACAGAAATTCAAGAGTTGAAAACTAAAATGTCTGAAATTAAAAATTCACTGGAAGAGTTTAATAGAAGAATAAAGATGACGGGGGGACAAGTATGTGAACTTGAAGATAAATCAGTAGAACAAAAGAAAGAAAATTTTTATTTTATTTATTTATTTATTTTTTAAAGATTTTATTTATCTATTTGACAGAGAGAGAGACAACGAGAGAGGGAACACAAGCAGGGGGAGTGGGAAAGGGAGAAGCAGGCCCCCCACAGAGCAGGGAGCCCAATGCGGGGCTTGACCCCAGGACCCGGGGATCACGAACCGAGCTTAAGGCAGACGCCCAACGACTGAGCCACCCAGGCGCCCCGAAAATAATTTTTAAAAATTTAATAAGTGAACAGAAATTGGGGACATGTAAGTCCATAATCAGAGGTATAACATGCAAGTAACTGGAGTTGCAGAAGGAGAGGATACAAAGAGTAGGGTAGAAAAAAAAATATTTGAAGATATAATTGCCAAAAAGCTCCCAAATGTGGTGAAAAACAAAGATTCAAGATGCTGAACAAACCTCATGCAGGATAAATACATATGAGCCACACCTAGGTACATAATAATTCAACTGCTGAAAACCAAAGATAAAAAGAAAATCTTTTTTTTTTTTTTCTTAAGTAAGCTCTATACCCAACGTGGGGCTTGAACTCATGACCTCAAGATCAAGAGTGGCATGCTCTACTGACTGAGGCAGCCAGGCACCTCCAAAAGAAAATCTTGGAAGCAGACAGAAAAGAAAACAAGTACATACAGAGGAATAACTTTTGGGATGATTAAAGTTTTCTTATTAGAAACCAAGGAAGTCAGAAGAGCTATGCTACAGTGAAAAGAAAAAAAAATACTTATCAATCTAGAATTCTATAATCAATGCAACATTTTAAATAAAGAAAACTATGAGAATTTATTGCCTAGACTGAGAATTGCTAAAGAAATTTCTTCAGGGTAAAAAGAAATATTACAGGCTGGAAACTTAGATTTTCAGGAAAGAATGAAGAGCATTGGAAATAGTACATATCCAAATAAATATAATGGACTGGTTTTTCCTCTTATTTGTGTAAGATACATAAGAATGTTTAAAGCAAACATCATAAGCTGAGTGTATAATGTATGTAGATGTAACACATATGATAACCCTGGCATAAAGGACAGGGGAGGGTGGTAAATGGATCTATACAATTGCAAGGGTATTACATGTTATGTGAGGTTGTACAATACTACCACTAAGTAGACCATGCTCTTTGCTGAAAGAAGAATCAAGGGATCTTTAGGAAGAATGAAAATTAAACTCGAAAATAAGTAAGAGATATAGGAAGTAATGGTGAGAAAGAAATTAGCGAATGTGAGCAAATCAAAACAAATATTAACCGTATAAAATGATATGAATAGGTAACTACAAAAATATTAGGAAAAGAGGTAGAACTGACATACTTGAGAATAATAATATGTAAGATGGGGGTGATTATAGATAAAGGTAGTAGGTTTCTTGCATTATTTGACAGAAATTAGAAATTCTGGCTACGTGCAGACACTGTAAAACCAAGTGCATATGTTCAAACTGGAGGCAACCATTAAAAGAATAAAGATATCATGATTAACTTAATTCCCAGTAGAGGAGAGAATAAGAACTAAAGAAAGTTTATCAATCCAATGAAAAGTAGGGAGGTAGGAAAAAAGAAGTATAAAAGAAGAAGAAGCTAAAGAGAAATTACAAAATAAGTTGGCAGAAAAATAAGAACATATTAGTAATCACAACTAATATTAAGAGAATAAACTAGTTGTTGAAAAAGATTATAAGATTGGATGTTTTCTAAACCTACTATCTATAATCCGTAAAAGTTATACCTAAAATGCAACACAGAAATGAGGTCAGTGTAAGAACGAGAAAGATTTACCAGGCAAACACTATACCAAAGAATGTTGATATAAGGATATTAGCATTGAACAGAATGGCAAAATATATATATTCACATACATATATATACACACATACACATATACACATACATATGCATATACACTCTCAACTAGTAACAAATGAAAATTATTTTTAATTTCTTATATCCAGGGCACAATGACAAAGACTGACCTCACACGAAGCCTCGGTACAAGTTGCAAACACCAAATAATTTGTCTCACAAAGAATTTTCACTGCTAACAGAGGACTGAATTTAAAAACCAACAACATAACAATAACTGAAAAGCATACTTGGAAAATGTTAGAGCATTTCAATCTAATACTAATAAATACTAAAAGCATTAACTAATAAAAATAATTAGTATTACGAATACTAATAAAAATGCTACATTTCAAAATTTGTGGGGTGAAGGTAAAGAAGTAATTTGTGGGAAATAAAAGCCTGTAAATGCTTATAAAAGAAAAGAGGGGGCCACAAAAATAATGATCTATAGGCATTGTAGCTGACAGCCACCATCCATTACACTGGTTCTTCCTTACTGAGAGGACCAGGACTTTGTCCAGGCAGAAATATGTCCAGCTAAAATGCTCACTACTCTAGAACTCCTCCCAGTTAAGGTGGTCAAGTTAAGGCCAATGATAAATAAGCTGGGGTTTTCTATAGAAAGTTCCTGCTTTCCTATCATGGCCACCACCACCCCTCCCTACTTCTCTCATAGTCTCCGTCCTGTATGAAATGCAGATGGAGGCTGGAAGTGTAGCAGCCATCTTGCTACTGTGAGGTCAGAAATATGAAAGCAAAAGCCACGCACTAATAACAGAGATTGGAAACGATAAAACAAGTCTGGTATATAGATGATAACAGAGAGCTACTGCCTCAACTACAGATGTCTAATTCCAAGTGACTTCTTATTTGATTAAGCCAATATAGTTGCATTTTCTAAAAATAGAGCTTTATGACATCCTAACTGATATTGAGATCCAACTCAAGGAATCAGAAAAAGAAAACAAAGTGAACCCAAAATAGTAGAATAAATTAAAAAATAAAGATAAGAAATTTATGAACTAGAAATAAAGATATGATAGAGAGGATTAACAAATGTAAAAGTTGGGTCTCTGAAAAAAAATAATGAAATAGATAAAACTGCCAACATTCATCTAGAAAAAAAAGAAGAGGTATGCACACAATATTAGCTTTTTATTTTTTAATATTAACATTTAAAAAAATAGGTAACTACAGACACAATAAAGATTTAAAAATAAGACGGTCAACAATATGCCAATAATTTGAAAACTTGACAAAATAAATACTTTTATAGAAAAACATAATGTCAAAACTGACCCAAGAAGATTTAAGAGAACCTTAATATATCCATAACAAGATAAAAATAGCAATAAAAATAAGCACATACAGTTTTACAAGCAAGTTCTAACAAACACTGAAGAGATAGATAATTCCAACCTCATGCCAACTATTCCAGAGAATAGACTAAGGAACATCTTCCAACTCATTCTATGAAATACTATGACCTTGGTACCGAGATTGAACAACAATAGTATAAGAAGAAAAGAAAATTATAGGACAGTCTCTTATGAACATGAATGGAAAACAATCATTAGTAGAATTATACAAATGATGCAGAAAACAGAAAGAAATATTATAGTCCCGTTGGGTTCATTCCAGGCTTACTGTTCAAAAGTCAATTTTCACATCATCACATAAAGAAAAAAAACCATATGACTCAATAGATCCATGAAAAGCATTCAAATCCCGTCATTCATTATATTTTTTAGATGCCTTTCATCAATTAAAAATAGAGGAAACACCCTTAATCTGATATAAGCATAAGAATTTGGTTCAGCTGGATTTTAAAAATCCAAATAACAAAAGCACAAAAGAGAAGTAAGTTTATTTCTCTTTCACTAGAAATTGAGTAGGCAATCAGGGGTGAAAATGACCTAAGATCCTTCTATCTTATCACTATACTGTGTATACTGCCTCAAAATCAGGGCACAAATGGTAGCATCCGTGTTCTAGGCACAGAAATAAGGAAAGGAAGGGAGGGAAGGAGGGAGTGAGGAAAGGAGGAAGGGAGAAGAGGAGGAGGAAGTGAAGTAGCAGACAGTAAGTGCACAGTGAGCTGTTTCTTAAAGAAGGTTCCCAAAGCTACATAATATTTTAATCTAATTCTACTGCCAGAACTTGGTCATTTGGACATGCCCAGTTGCAAAGAAATAAAGTTATAAAACTTTTCTGAAGGTATTACCAGAAAAGGCAACAAATTGGCAAGTATGTAAGAAAAGAGACACCTCCAAAAGTTACTAGTGGGGGTGTAAATTGGTACAATCTCCGTGCAGAGCAATTTGGCAATATCCTTCAAAATGACTAATGCATACATCTTCTGACTCAGAAATTCCACTTTGAAGTTTAAGCCACAGATTGGCTGGCCTCTGAATATGTACAGAATTCTTCATCACAGTAGAAGATTTGAAACAACCAAAATGTCCATTATTAGGGGAATAGCTAAATAAATGATGCACATTTTATGACGGATAGATACACTTGTGAAAATGACGAGGACACTACCAATATGGGATGATTTTCCAGTTATACTGTTAAGTGAAAAAACAGAAACAAAGTACACGAGAGTATTTATAGTAGTATGCTATCCACTGTGACAGTTTTATTGATTAGGGATTTTAATAACTCTTGATATCCGAGGTGTATGAAATGTTCTGTTTCTTTACAATCAAAAAAGATCCAAAGGAAATATGGTGGAAAGTCAAGATTTGACAAAGCTGTATGGTGGGTAACACAGTGATTCATTATATTACTCTCCACATTTTTCTACAATCCAAAAATATTTCATAATTTCTAAAAAGTAGCATAAATAGAAAATTCCAAAGAGAGTAAAAACATACTTCACTAAACTGGTTAACATATATAAGCATGATATAAATATAAGCAGTAGTTGATACAAATTATTTTTAAAAACACGACTGTCGTCCAATTCAGCTTATAAAAGACGCTAAGATTAAAATTTTTAGTCATTTCAACTCTGCGAAGGAAAGAGACATCAAGGCAAGCAATACCCAAAATAATCTCAGAAGTTTGAAAATAAATCCAATTTACCCGTATTAGCTTTTCTGTAGATGAACTCAACTCTTTTAGTGGCAGAATTTCACTGTAATCTGTTTGAGTAGCATGGTCTGTGCAGAAAAAGCCAATCTTCAAATCATCTGAAATACTAAGTCTGGAAAAAAAAAATGGAGAGTAAAAGTGCTTTATAGAATAGACATTTCCTTTACAATATGTGTTATTGCACATATTTTTGTGTAAATCATATTATATTTTAAAGATTCAAAGGGACTGGTAAAGTGAGGAAAGCTCGGAATTGTCTGCTCATGATTTGGGGTTTTCCCTGCAGAGTCCCTGCCCTGTGGCATATTGCTCTGCTACTCATCTTGTTTCCATTTTCTGAGTTATGATCAGTTTGAGCCTCCTCTTAGTATCCTATCTACTGTTTCACCTGGGCTACTGCTTAAAGCCATCATAAATTATGCACAGGCATATGAAGCAAAAATACTTTAAGGTAGTGGCCTGAGGACCCCTGGGGTTCCAGGATCCTCTTCCAGGGAACCCACGAGGTCAAAATTATTTTCATAATAGTATTAATATTTTATTTGCCTTTTCCACTATCATGCTCTCACAAGTGTTCAGGGGAGTCTTCCAGAAGCGACAGATGATGTGAGTGCATGATGTGAATGGAGAAGCAGATATGAGAATTCAGCTATCATGCATTAAGCCAAGCATCGAAAAGATGTGCAAAAATGTAAAGCGATGACACTATACTCATACTGAGTTTCTGTATTCTGGGAAAAATACAGTTCATTTTCTTTAAAATATGTTATTTACATTAGCATATAATTGGCTTACCATTACTTTAAATGAATTAACATACATATATTCTTAATTTCTCCTTTTAAAATTCTAATATGGTAACTACGTATAAACTAAAGCTCTTTGAGATCCCCAGTAATTTTCGAGACTATAAAAGTTCTTGAAACCAAAAAGTTTGATGATTCTTCTTTGAGATAATCACACCACCATCTTGTATTTGATTTTCAAATTCTATTCCTGAACAATTTGAGTAGGCAAGGAGTTTAAGTATTTGTAAACTCTTCCTACAGACCTTTAATGATGGGCATCTCAAATAGTAAAAAGAAAGCCAATTTTCTGGATGCTCTCTCTTCGTCAATTTGATCAAACTTCCCACAACTACCAGCTTCTAAAATGTCAGCTAAAAAAAAAAAGCCACGAAAGCCCAAGTAGAATTATCAGACTTTTGGTGTGCCTGGGTGGCTCAGTCGGTTAAGCGTCTGCCTTCAGCTCAGGTCATGATCCTGGAGTCCCGGGATCGAGCCCTGCATTGGGCTCCCCGCTCAACGGGGAGTCCGCTTCTCCCTCTGCTCCTTCCCCCTTGTGCTTTCTCTCTCTCTCTCTCTCTTTCTCATTCACTCTCTCTCTGAAATAAATAAATAAAATCTTAAAAAAAAAAAAAAAAGAATTAGCAGACTTTTCAGTGCAGGCTCCGAAGACAGAGTGTGGTTCTATCTTCTCTTGTCTGCTGACCAGCTGGAGCAGACCCTGATGGGGGCACCCCATGCAACCCTTTCCCTCCTTTTTATTTGCTGGCAGGGTCTCAGGTTTATGTCCCACAGAATTCAGGGCAGGGTGATCATATTCCCACTGCCAAAGGTAACTCTTGTCTGGTCTCAGCCCATCACAGAGATCCCATTCTTCTGGGCAGATTGTTTTAGGGGTGGGTATGGAACTTGGTTCCGGCAAGAATGACATGAGGAAAGATCTTCTGGGGGGCTTGGGGTAAAGCTTTTTATGCTCCTACACAGGGACACCAAAGGAGAGTTTTCCTCTGTGACTCTGAACATTGCCGTGTGTGGAAGTGATGCCAAGAAGTGCCACAGCCATCTGGTGACCACAAGTGGGGTCAGCCAAAGGGCAACGCCAGTACATAGATGATGAACTTTTTAAAAAAATCAGAAATAATTTTGACTACCAACTTTGTTTAGCCATTGACTCAGCTAGCTCTAAAACCTGTCATACCTCTGGCCTTCCTGCAGTGTCATATAATAAATGCACCAATTGGTGAGAGCGTCTGTCAGTCAGAGCTGAAAGCATGCTGATATCCTAGCTATGTGACATTATGTAAATTACTTAATCTTTCTGTGCCTTAGTTTCCTCTTATGAAAAATAATAGTGCCTATTTCATAGAGTTATTGTCAGGATTATTGTGTTAATATCTAGAAGTACTTTGAATGATGCATGTCATTTAGTAAGCCCTCAAGAAATGTTAACCTGGTCAATTAACCCCACTCAATTTTCAACTAAGCTTCTACACACTCCTTAATATCATAGTGATGACAGATCTCATCAGTAGCATTATCCAGATGGGGAGGAAACAGCAGTAATATTGTATATCTCAGTTTCAACTAATATTTCTGGTGTTTTTCCACAGAAAATTATATTTTAGATTTGCTCTAATTTCATTTTAGGAGCCTATATATATTTTTTCTCACTACCAGAGTACTGTTGGAAGAGGCAATCTCCTTGGATCCTGAGTGTCCCTGCACATTCTTTGTGCATATGCCAAGAATGCAAAATCCTGACCACTCTTTCCACAGGCCATTCCTCAGAATTGTGTTTGCAGTGAGCAGCCTTAAAGGATGAGGTAATGCCTTTCTTCTGCCAAGAAGCAGGCTGATAATCTTTACTAGGAAAGTGGTGAGCTCAGGGATCACTTCCTTTAATGCAATACACTGTGTATATAGGTATCCAGGATGGGTCTTTACTGTCACCCTCATGGCCCTAAGGGGGCATGGCAAATCAACACAAATAAATATGAGGGTCTGGATACTGTTTTTGCAATGGTGATAAAGTCCTTTGTCTCTGACCCAGGAGTCTTGTGTCTTCTGCGAATGGCCATGAAACAAGCAAACTTGTTAGCTTGTAAGTAGGGTAAGATCTCAAATACTGCAGAGTCCTGACCCATAAAATCCTCTCAATAAATGCTTGTTGTATTGAAAATTTTTTAATTTTAATTTTACTTTTTTAAAGTTTTTTATTTATTTAAGTAATCCCTACACCAAACATGGGGCTCAAACTCATGATCCCGAGATCAAGAGTTGCAAGCTCTTCTGACTGAGCCAGCCAGGCATCCTGTATCAAAATTTTTAAGACTAAGATATCGTAATTAACTAAAAAGATCATCAATATTTAAAAATTTGTCTACCTAAAATTTGTAACCATTTTTGAAAATCATATGTGAAAACCACCACTAAATTATAATTATTATGTTAAAATTAAGTATGATATTGGACTACACTATAGAAATGGATGAATCATATGATCAATTATGATAAAAATTTTAAAACAACGTTTTAAAGCAGTTTATAAGGAATAAGAGAAAACCGATTTTTAAGTGGTGATGACATAATTTCAGGGAAAATGTTTTTGATACTTTTCAAGGATGACAACTATTATCAATGACAAATTGTACATGTGGCAGGTTTTTTTCTAGAACATGTGTTTTATAAATTTTACAGAAATTCTCTTTCTTACACATTTGGAAATCTTTTAAAACATGAAATAAAAATAAAATCCTTATACTTTCAAACAAGTGTCCCACAAAATACAGACAATAAAAGTTTCCTAAAATTACTATAAGCCTCCAAATTTTTGTCTTTTTAATCTATCATTCCCATAATTCCTAGAGGTATCTTACTAAAACTCAGGTTGTTTTACTCTCCTGCTATAAGGACTTTGATAGCCTTCCTTTGTCCAAGAGAATTAAATTCAGTCTTCTTATTCTGATCTCCAAAATATAGGTGCAAACTCCTTGTCTGAGCTTCATGCATTTAACAAAGAATGACTGGGTACCTAATGTTTGCCCGGCACTGTTTCTGGCACCAAAGGTAACAGGAGTGGACAAGTCAAAGTCTTTGTTCTCATGGCACTTACATTCTAAAGGGAGAGACAACTAGTAAACAAGTAAACAAAAATATGTTATATAAAAATTATATTATAAATAAACTATTGATTTATTTTATAATTTTATATTTTAGTTATTAATATGTATTTATAAATATTATATTATTATTTATAAATTATTTATAAATATTTATTTATATAAATTTTACATAAATTTATATACATTTATAAATATTCATTTATACATATCTATTAATAATTTATTATAAATTATTTTGTAATTTATAAATTATAAATAAAAATATATTATGTAAAAATATGAGGCAGTGGTAAACTCATCTCTCGTTACATATACCTGATGTACCATACTTACCTATTAAATGTTCTCAAAATATATCTACCTGGGCAGTACCGTCAGTCTAAGATACAGTCGTCCCACAGTTCTGCTTACTAAAACCATATGTAGTCACTTTCTTTTCCATCTACCTATTCCTTCCATTCCTTTCCCTTGCCAGAGTGGAGGAATCAACATGGTGGTCAACGACATGAGTGAATTTCTCCATGATGAGAAAGGTTGGAAGCCATGCAGAGGCAAAGGCCAACAGGCCTAGTAGCCAAGAATGTAGCAGGGGAGTGTGACAAATAGGAGCAGCAGCACAGAGCCAGCATGATTGGGAGACGGGGTACATAAATGTAACAAATGTAAAAAAAAAAAAAAAAAATGAGGAAAACAGAGCATCAGCATTTGGCAATCACCATAGAGGTGACTCATTAAGGTGGGAGTTATCAATGACAGGTAAGGCTGGTCAGTGGAATTTGGATTAAGAAAAGGAAATTTTTTCCAAAAAATTAAAAATAGAATACTTTATGTACTAGCAATCCCATTTCTGAGTATATATCCAAAGGAAATTAAGTCATTACCTCAATATTTACACCCCCAGGGTCATTGAAACATTATTCAAAATAGCCAAGGCATGGAAATAACCTAAGTGCCCATTAATGGATAAATGGATATGGAAAATGTAATGTTTATATACAATGGAATATTCTTCCACCATAAAAAAAGGAAGGAAATCCTGCCATTTGTGACAACATAGATGAACACCGAGGGCATTATACTAAGTAAAATACGTAAGATAGAGGAAGACAAATATTGTATGATCTCACTTATATATGGAATCTAAAAAACCCAAACTCATAGAAACAGAGATTGGTGGTTGCAGAGGCTGAGGGGTGGGGAAATGGGGAGATGTTGGTCAAAGGGGACTGGAAGCAGCATATAGCACATTTGTGTATGCTACTTCAACCCATTTTCCAAGTCCCGGGTAAGGCTGCCAGTTTTTATGGGAGCCTGGAATAAAAGAAATCTAGACTGTAGTGCAAGCTGCCCTTCCACTTGGACATTATGATCCAGCAGGTAACGGCACTATTTGTCTATGACAAATAGTGGGATTATCTGTGATCTTCTGGCAAGGACCACGAAGAAAATCACAGTAGAGACATCTAGGTTTTAGAGCAAATCTTATGCCTTCTTGTATAGATGACTATTATCCTTTTGAGAAACAGCCCTGGCTTGCTATTAAGACTGAATGCATAAACATGAGTCATCAGGCCTGAGTTTCCCATGATAAATTGGGTTTTCTCTGACCCACCAAACCATAAAATTAGGCATGAGCAGCTTCAATCTCTTAAGACGGAGGTGACATAAGAGACCAGGCTCAAGCAGAAGGAAAAGACATTTCCAGGAGCCCATAGCCCCAGCTCCATTCCTCTTCCCCCCCTCAATCCATAGTTACAGCCTTGTGGGAAGTTCTGTATGATCAGCTGACTGAGGAAGAAAAGACTCAAGCCTGGTTAATGGAGGGTGCTGCCATCAGAAGGGGGATACCTATAGCCCCACAGCTTCACTCAGAGGTGACCTTGAAGGACAGCCATGAAGGAAAATCCTTCCACTGAATAGAATTGAAGTAGTACATTTTCTTGTTTACTTTTTCTGGATGAGAGCTAGCCAGAATTGCATATCTGTATTAATTTATGTACTGTTGCTAAAGTTTTAAGGAAGGAAGAAGACTGAGAGATTGGTGACAAGAAAGTCTGGGGAAGAGTTCTGTGGATGACCCTTTAAGAAGGGGCTCAGGCTAGGGGCGCCTGGGTGACTCAGCCAGTTAAAGCGTCCAACTCTTGATTTTGGCTCAGGTCAAGATCTCAAGGTCCTGAGATTGAGCCCCACGTCAGGCTCCGGTCCTCAGTGCCGAGTCTTCTTGAGGTTCTCGCTCTCCCTCTCCCTTTGCCCCTCCCTTCACTCATGCTCTCTAAATAAATTAAAAAAAAAAAAAAAAAAATGGGCCCAGGCTATAAAGATACTTGTGCCTCGTGTGAATGCTCACCAAAGTTATCCACCACAGAGAAAGTGTCCAATGATCAAGCAGGTAAAATGACACACACTGTGGATAGCAGTTAGTTTCAGCAACCATCCCAGTGCTCGCTCAATGGCCCTTGAATGAAATGGCTATGGTGGCAGGCATGGAGTTCGACAACATGGATTTCCCCTTACCGAGTCCGGCCTGACTGCTACAAGTGGAGTGCCTCATCAGCCAACCAAGAGATCAATACTGAGTCCCTAATATGCCAGTATTAACCGGTGGGGATAGCCAGCCACCTGGTGGCAGCCTGATAACACTGAACCTCTTCCATCATCCTCACTGGGATAGACATATATATGTATTCTGGACGTGGATTTGTATTCCCTGACCATAATGCGTCTGCCAGAACCACCATCCATTACAAAATGCCTTATCTACCCTCATGACATGGTGCACATAATCACTTCTGATAAAGGTACTCATTTCATAGCCAAAGAAGCGCAGCAATGGGCTCATGCCCATGGAAATGACTGGTCTTACCATATATCCCATCACCCAGTAGTGACTAGCCTAATGGAAGGGTAAAATAGCTTACTGGAGATTCGATTATGGCAGTGGTGAGACAGATCCATAAGGGATGTGTTTCTGTCTTACAGGATGCAGTGTGTGCTTTGAATCAGTATGTGGTACTATCTCTCCCACGGCCATAGGTCCAGGAACCCGGAGACAGAAGGGAAGTGGCTCCTCTCACCATTATGCGTAATAACCCACTCCCAAAAGTATCTCTTCTTGTCCCAGCAACTTTATGATCTGCTGACTTGGAGGTCTTAGTTCTCAGGGGAAGAACACTTCCACCCAGAAACACAGCTATAGTTCCATTGAATTAGATGAGATTTAATTGAGCTGATATCTAGCCGCTTGGGGGTCCTTTGGCCATTGAACCAGACGGCGGAGAATGGGGTCTGGCTGTAGTGATTGATTCTGATAATGAAGGATCAAGTGGGTTGTTGGTATACAATGGAGTCAGTGAAGACTATGTCTGGAACCCAGGGGATTCTCTGGGGTGCTTCTTTGCATTTCCATACTTTTTATGAGCAAGCTATAAAGGCACACACACGAGTTGTGTCTTTCCACAATGCCAGCTTTATTCAATCATAAAGCAAAGTTAAATCACAATTATAAAGCAGGTTCAGGATTCCAAACTCAATGACATTTCACCATGTGATTAAACTTGGCTTCTTACACAGCATACAAAGCAGGACAGAAGACAAGCCACACAGCAAACTAGATAAACAGAAGGGTGTAGGAAGTTCCACGAACCAAACGCGAAGTCAGTCTGGGGGCGCGCAATTGAGATAAGGCGTCAGTCTGGTCTGGGTCAGCCCTAGGCTCTGCCTGCTTCTGATGTTCAAGCAGGCAAGGACCTCGGTTCTGTTCGGAGATCCATCGGGCAGAGCTTTCAGTGGCAGTTGCCTTTTTTAAGTGGCCAGACATAGAGGGGTCAGGTCTGAAGAGACTGACAGCTTGCTGCCAAAATCCTTTCCTGTTTAAAGGGATTTCATCGGCTGTGGGTCTCTGCAGCCCTCCTCTGTTGTCAGTTGACTTGGGTCCTGGCGATGTCTCCTGGCTGCAGTATCTTGCCTGCTTGTGTCACTGCTTGACATAGGCCCCTGCTTGACATGAGAGACTCCATTTTGCTCTCTACAAGGCTGTAGGGGAGCAGAATTTGCCACCCTAAAATACGCCTCTTCGGCTTAAGGATTGTCCTGAGTTAGTTACTTTTAAGGACCAGCAGGCAAAGGAGAAGCTCTGAAAACAGAGTAGAAGTTGCCCTTTTGTAAGGGACATTTACATTTATAAGGGGTATCTCCATTTGTAAGAGAGTCTCCCTCGCTGAACCAGGAAGAGAGGATGACTAAAGCTCTAGAAACTTAACAATGGATAAGGCAAGTACTTAAATCTGCATAACAACCGTGCCCTCCTTCACGGTGCTTTGCTTGATAACCTCCCATAATGGCTCCACCCCTCACTTCTAACATCTTCTTTTGTCTTTAGGTAGAGACGGTATTTAAAGTGGGAGCTTGGGCCATTTTGGGGAGTTACTAAATTTTCCTGGCTATCTTCTGCGTATACAGGAGGTATACACATTATTAAACTTCTCTTTGGTTTCCTCCTGTTAATGTTTTATTACAGGGAGTCTCAGCCAAGAACCTGAAGGGTAGAGGGAAAGTTATTTATTTATTTATTTATTTTTAAAGATTTTATTTTTAAGGAATCACAGCACCCAACATGGGGCTCGAACTCACAATCCCAAGATCAAGAGTCCCATGCTCCACCGAATGAGCCAGCCAGGAGTCCCAGGAGAGTTATTTCTGAGAACTCAGAACCTTTCAGGAATGAAGATTTGGATCTCCCAGCAGGGTGAAGAACCTCAGTCGGCCTGCATCTTTCAGCCAGCCGCTCAACAAGTCATCCCCATGGACCAGCTCTGGCCAGCACCCTCTGACAAGTTTCTTTGCCACCAGCTGCGTCCTCTCCCAAGAGGTCTTAATCTCTGCCTTGGATGGTGGTGTGAGTGAGGGTGGGAGTGAGGGGGAGTGAGGGTCTTCTAAGTTCTTACTTCCTTTCGTGTTTACTCTTCCTCTGCCTTTGGGATCACAGCTCCATCTTGCGTTTGCTATTACAAGACTGCTTAGAGTCTTCTTTTACCACTTTTACTCCCTTTTACTAGTTAAAAATGCTTTTTGTTTAAATACTTCTTAATATTTAATAAGGAACAGGAAATATTCCCCCATTTCAATACTGGCGAGGTTTCTGCCTCCTGTCTAGATCTTGAGTGCTAAGTCATCATAATAAATACAAATGGTCACTTAACCTGTTTCTTTATATTCTACAACACTGTACATTTAACAGACCTCATGCTTCATCCTCCCTGTCTAGAAATACAATCCTTTACCCTCCTCGGTGCCAAGCAGCTCCTTTTAACTATTCAGCTTCATTTATCATTAAGCTTGAACATGTATGTTCTTTCTTTTCCATTTTAAGCAAAAAAATCTATTGTGGGCAGTAGGTTTATGGAATGTGGGTAGCTATTATGAATATATGTTACATGTCAATTACATCTCAATAACGCTGAAAAAGAAATAAGTTAAAAGTGTAAAAAAAAACACCCCAAATACATACATTTTCCAGATATGACTTAAAAACTTGGAATGTTTTCAGTTATTCCTTCTGGTATTGTAATACTATAACACTACAATACAATGCTTTAAAATCAAGTCCAAAAATTTTATAGATACCTCCTACAGAGTGTTTAAAAATTATATTAAGCACTATTTATTGAGTGCTTAACTCGTCCCATGTGGTTTGTTAAGATGTATGCACTAACACACGCATTTTCCCTTCAGGTCTTCCTCCCAATAATCTCATAAAAGAGACTGGCTTTCTTGTTTCAAAGACACAGAAACCAGGGTTTGAAGAGAGGAAAGAATTCTTCTAAAATCATAAGCCTGAAGGGACATACCCCACTTCTCCATCCCTAGGGAGAATAGACTCAGGGCTCTAAGGTCCCTTGAGCCTTAAATTTTTGTGTAACTGACTCAGAAAGATCTGGCTCATTCAGAATCTAAGTGAAACACGAAGGTTCATTCTTCAGTTTCCCGTCAAATTCCAAATGTCTCTGATTTTAAATGGCAACCTCCTTGCCTAGAATGGAAACCCACATCACAACAAATTAGCTAAGTGGTTCCTACACAGGCCTTATTTATAGTCTCAGCAATTCGATTTCTGAATAATGGCTTAGTTGTTATGCATAAAATACTGTCTTGGAAAGATGACAATTATGTTTTTTGAATAAACTAGATACAAAATTAACATGTAAATTTAGTATAGAAAACAGACCCTTCAATATTTATTAATAGAATGCAATGACACTTCTCACTGGATCCTAGAATAGTCTATCCTAACAAATGCTTATTAACGAATTAGTCAAAGAAAATGGTGTTAGGAGTGCTAAACTTTCACTATGGTGTACTGTTCAATTTTAAATAAGGAAAACATTGCTTCACTCTTTTCCTCTTCAGGTCCTCCACCCCTACATCCATCTTTGTGCTAATTACTACCAAATTGATACAGCCAGGCTGGACCTCTCTTGTGAACATCCAGTTGAAGGGTAGCAGAATATGGCACCCCAAAACACACCTCTTTGGCACAGGATTATTTTGAGCTAATTATTTCGAGAACTGCAGACACAGGAGAAGTTCTGAAAACAAAGTAGAAGTTACTCTTTTGTAAGAGAAATTTCCATTTATAAAGGATATCTCCTTTTTTAAGTGTCTCCCTCTCTATACCAGGAAGAAAAGGATGAGTAAATCACAGGAGAATCAGTATACCAAGTTTTCTGGCAGAGCAACTGGAAGAACTATGATGAACTCAATTAGGAAAGACAAGAAGGGCAGGTATAAGAAAGAAAATCAGTAGTTCGATTTTGGACATGTTAAGTTCGTAATACCCAATAGCTATCCCAAAGAGATATCAAATAGGCAGTTTGA
>NW_022589737.1:0-18759 GCF_004348235.1 Phoca vitulina
GCATGGGGAAGCCCTATGAGGAAGAATGTTGTCACTACACTCATGTTTGTCATTTCTTCTCATTTATGGAGCTCTGTCCCTACTGGGAGGAAAGCAAACTCAACATTTACTGAGATCATATTTCATGGTAACTGCATTTTCACTGATGTAAAACACAAGATGTAATTGTCATTGGCATTTTTGCTTTATATGGGGCTTTGAGGAAGATTGGTCACTTCCTTATTACAGTACCCAAATCAGCCAAATAGGTAAAGGGGGGGGGTAAATTGTATATTCTGTTTTCTATAGAATTAGAAAAGTTATACCCAAACCAGCAACTTTCCAGAATTGGCATGCTCTCCCATGGATAAGTCTTTATCCAGACATCTCTCTCTCTCTCTCTCTCTTTTCCTCTTTAACCAACCCCCAACACACAAAATACACACAAGCACAAGCAGGCCCATGTACACACACATTGCCCTATATATAGATGCAGTCTCTCATCATCAGAGAATTTGCACTATAAATACAGATTTCTAAAGAAAGCTTCATCCATAATAGCTGAGAAAACTGACTTCCTAAAGCTCTCTGGGAAGCAGCAGATGTGTCAGGATAGAACCCTAGCAGGGATTTAGCCTCACAGGTTCATCTGTTCTACAGGAAGCCATGATCATAGCCCCCTAATCAGTTGTGAAATCTGACCCTAACCCGATGCAGTAGTGGTCAGAGTACCATCATGTTCCCCACCTCCTCTCATTCTGTTTATTTCTATTCTAAGTTTTTATTATTTCTCCCTCCAGGACTTTAAGCAATCAATCGTACTCCTTCTGAAGTGTCATCAGATCATCTCAGAATATATTTTGAGGTGCCGGTGAAGCATTCAATCTGCTCAATTAGTAAAGAAGACCAAACTGCATGATTGAGTTTTGAGTTCCAAGACTGAATATTTATATTTGCTATAAAACAGACACCAACGTTCTTTTAAAAATAAAGGAAAAATACGTAGTCTGAAATAATTTTTATTGTTTCTAGGATTTCTATTATTCCAGGGCTCAGACAGCACTTTCCTTCCTTCCTTCTTTCCTTCCTTCCTTCCTTCCTTCCTTCCTTCCTTCCTTCCTTCCTTCCTCCCTCTCTTTCTTTCTTTTGAGTGATCTGAAGGTTCTCAAAAATATATATTGAAAGAGAAAACAAAGAGGGATGAAGAAATGAAGAGAAATCTGGGTCAACACCTGGGTCTCTCTGATAGAAAAAGAGCAATTCTTTACTAATTTCTCAGATGCTTCTGTCATATAGAGTCATGTCAGCAACATGTCTCCATTCTGGCATCTCTGATAAAAACAGACTTTTTCCGTTGTTTCAACTCAGAGTCGTAATGCTAAGTTTTACAGAGAAAGTGCTTTATTGACTGCGATTTTATAGAAATTTGAGTGTTTTACAAAACTGTGCAAAGCTGGCCCTGCAGCCATGACTAAGCAATATAAGCCGAAGCTGAAGAAGAAGTAAAGCAAAATTATGAACATAAAAACATCATAATCACCACAAAATTCTCAACAATGGAAAGTGCTGAGGTTTTGCCAATTTTTGCTACTTACCAATTTAACAACTAAGTATTGGATCATAAGGCAAAATTCAAAATTTAAAGAAACTCTCAGTCATTGATGAATAGGATGCTTCTCTTTCTTGCATAGACAAAACCACAGGAAGAACAAGCGATAGAAACAAACATTTTAAATAAGAGCTTAAAATTGATTTGATACCTCAGGAGATACTGCCTTCACCCTTGAGTCTTCATGGTAGAGGATCATGCTTCCCCATGATGATAAATACTCAGAATTTTTTCCAAATGCCTTTGTTTAGCTTTGTTTGATATATGACGGGCCACCATCCCAGAAAACATTTTATTTAGCCAAAAATTAATTCCTAAATAAATAACCATGACACTCTGGGTTAGAAAATGCCTTGTCCTGAGAATGATATAGTTAGTTATATTTTGTTTTGTTTTGTTTTCTTTACTCTGATTTCTTCCTGAAATTCAAAGGTAGAAAATATGGGCTTTCATCACCAAAGGGACACTTCTCTGGTGAGGTTCATAGTCTCTTTGATGAATCTTTTACTTTCTGATGATTATGGCCAGTATGAACAGGAGCTCTGGAGTTTCTTTGCTCCAGGGATGATCTGATTATTACTCCTCCTGGATAAACATCTTGCTAATTAAACTTTCTCCCTCCAGGGTCTGGCAGACTGCAAATTTCTAGTCAAGAATGGATGCCACCTCACCTTGTCTGATTCAGAGATTTTCTCTTTTCTCAGGGACTTCTGCCTTTGTACCTTCTTAGAACATATTTAGATTTTCTGTGAAAGTTGATTTTTTTTAAGCTTAAATTAATATAACTAAAGGCAGGGAAAATATACTTTCCTACTAGAACTAACATATGTCTTAGTTAACAGGAAAAGGGCTTTGTGAAACAAGAAAACCTGATCTAGGGGCACCTGGGTGGCTCAGTCAGTTGTCTGTCTTTGGCTCAAGTCATGATGCTAGGGTCCTGGGATGGAGCCCAACATCGGGCTCCCTGCTCAGCGGGAAGCCTGCTTCTCCCTCTCCCAGTCCCCCTGCTTGTGCTCTCTCTCTGTCAAACAAACAAACAAATAAATAATTCTTAAAAAAAAAATAGAAAACCTGATCTAACACAGCAAAAACCCAAAGTACTGCTGGTTTTGGAGAAAGAAAATTACAGCTTTACTAGCCTTTTGCTACTAGAAATGCTCACCTGGATGTGGAGGATATCACTCTCCATAGGGTGGATTTTGAGGAATGGAAGCCCTTCAAATTGATACTTCTATCAATAAGCCGATCATACTACACAATTTTCTCCTATTGGCTATCCACTTACTATGAGGCATATATAATCAATGTAAAATCACAATGCTGTCTTGAATGGCTACTTCAAGAATTATTTGCAGTTTAGCTCCAGTTAATGTATTTTGAAATCACCTTACAAAATACACACTAATAATTTTGTTAATGTAAATTTTTATCCAAATTCTTTTATATACTTTTATGAAAGCTATTAATTTCTATTTGATTCTCTTTGGTTATATGGTTATACAATCATATTATTTTTATAAAATATGAATTTTCATTTCCTTTCCAAAAGTAGAAACCCATTAATTTTTTTTTTCTATCTTATTGCATTGGCCAAAACCACTACTGTTGCCCAGCTTTTATTGCTTAGGCCGTACTTAGCTAGATGCGTTCAGCTAGATGTGTAACTGTACAACTTGTTCAGTCCCGGATTCCTTCAGGAGATAATGACATTTGCTGACTTTTACCTTCTTCAGGAACAAGAAAGGAGTGATCTACCTTTTTAGGCTGTATTTCAGTAAAACCCAATGGTGTTCTAGGTGAAGAATGACCCAGAACTTCCAACATCATCAAGAATTCTGCACTGATCATCTTTTGCACATAAGAAAAGTCACAGCCAAGGCCACCCACATATTCTTGGGACTTCTGTTATTATTTTAACAAGGACTAAGGAAGGGTGGAGCCCCATGCACTGATGTTTGCCACTCTTGTTCACCACCCGGCCTGCTTGTACTGCCAGTAAACTATTTCTCCAACATCATTATTTCCAAAAAATTGTTTTTGCTATTCAAGGTCTTTCGTATGTCTGTATAAATTTTAGAATCATCTTGTCAATGTGTACCGAAAAAGCCCACTGACACTTTCATTAGAATTGCATTGAATCGGGGCACCTGGGTGGCTCAGTTTGTTAAGTGTCTGCCTTTGGCTCAGGTCATGATCTCGGGGTCCTGGGATCGAGCACCGCATCAGGCTCCCTGCTCAGTAGTGAGTCTGTTTTTCCCTCTCCCTCTGCCCCTCCACCCTGCTCGTGTTCTCTCTAATAAATAAATAAATAAATCTTAAAAAAAAAAGAACTATATTGAATCTATAGATCAATTTGAGAGAATTGGGGTCTTAACCATATCTGACCATGAATACTGGGTATCTCTTTCCTTTCAACAAGGTGGTATCATTTCCATGTTCAGGTTCTAGCACATCTTTTGTCAGATTTATCACTATCTTCTATTTTGATGCTATTTTATTTTATTTTAAAGATTTTATTTATTTATTTGACAGAGAGAGACACAGCGAGAGAGGGAACACAAGCAGGCGGAGTGGGAGAGGGAGAAGCAGGCTTCCCGCCGAGCAGGGAGCCCGATGCGGGGCTTGATCCCAGGACCCTGAGATCATGACCTGAGCCGAAGGCAGTCGCTTAACGACTGAGCCACCCAGGTGCCCCTTGATGCTATTTTAAATGGTAGCTTTAACATTTTCAAGTTCTAAGTATTCATTGTTAATAAATAGAAGTACAGTTGATTTTGGATAATAGTTGTGTCCCACAACTGTCTAAACTCATTTATTTGTTCTTGTGGCTTTTTTAGATATTCCACCAGATTTTATATATAGATGATCACGTTGTCTACACATGTAGACAGTTTACTTCTCCTTTATAATCTGGATGACGTTTATTTCTCTTTCTTGCCTAATTGTCCTGTCTAGAAACTCTAATATAATGTTTAATAGAAATGGTGAGTGTGGACATCTTCGTCTTGCTCCTGATCTTAGGCAGAATTTTTTTTTTCACATGAAATATGAAGGTAGGTGTGAATATTTTGGTTCTTTTAATAAGTTGAAAATGATTCTTTGTATTCTTAATTGTTACAGTTTTTATCAGGGATGCATTTTGGAATTTGTCAAATGCATTTTCTGCATCTATTGTGATGATCATATAGTTTGTTAATATGGTGGATTATATTGCTTGAGTTTTAAATGTCAAACCAAACCTACATTTCTGGAATCAACCCTATTTGATCATGATGTATAGTTGTTTTTCATATATAAAGGACTTGATTTGGTAAGCTTTTGTTAAGAATTTTTGTTGTGTTTATAAAGGGTATTTATCAGTAGCTCTATTCTTTGACTAGTTTTGTATCAAGGTAATGCTGAAATCATAGGATGTGTAAGAAAGTTTCTTACTTATTCAATTTTCTGAAAGACAATTGGCATTCAATGAGAGTATCCCCTTCACGTATCATGGTCCAGAATGTGTCTCCTAACAGAAGTGTTCACTGCATTTGTTTTTCCTCTATCAGAGGGTACAATCTTGTGCTGCCTGTTGTCTCATAGCTGAAAATACCTGTTTTTATATTTTTTGGTCCAGTTTTATATTTATGGCAGGGGAATAAATCCAGTCCCTGTTATCATATCATAGGCCAGAATAAAAAAACAGCTAATTTAACTGTTTTTATTTTTAATTTATTTAAACTTTTATAAAATTTTAAAATTTTAATTTCTTATTTAGTCGTTTGCTTTTGTTGTGATATATAACATATAGATAAAAATGCATAGGCATAAATGGACAGTGAAAGTTCATTATAAAGCAAACATTTAATGTCACCACCACCCAAATTAAGAAATTAAATGTTGCTTGCAATCTTGAAGCCCTCACATATCCCTTCCTTGAAGCCAGTCCTCTCCCATTCAACTATCATGACTTCTATGGTAATTCTGATTTCTTATTAATTTTGAATTTACAGCAAATAATTCCTTAACTTTGTCTTTTTAGAATATATATTTGTGGAATCATGTACTACGACTTAATTTCTAGTTTCTATTATTTAAAATTGTGTTTGAATGACATGTACATTTTGATAAACATAGCTGTAAATTCATTCTTTATATTGATGTGTATTATTCCATTGTAAAGCATACTCTTGGTAGACATTTGTGTGTTCAACTTTTAGCTATAGCAAAAATTCTGCCTTGAATACTCATACATTATTTTGATCCACGTGTGCATGGGTTTCTACAGAGAAATTTCTGTATTATGAGGGAAATATCTCCTGCCTTATGCAAAAATGATCAACTATTTCCTAAAGTGGTTCTATAAATTTATACTCCCTTCAGCAATGTGAAAGTTCTAGTAATTGGTGATTTTGATATTTAGTTTAAGCAAATTTTATTGCAATTTAAATTTTCATTTCCCTATTTCTTCAAGTGATGGAGCAGATTTTCTGTTGTTGCTTATTGGTTTGTATTTCTTCTTTGGTGAAGACTGGTCATTTGCCTGCTTTCATATTGTAATGCTTGTTTTTAAAATATGCATACTGAGCATAATCCCCTCCAGTTCCATCCATGTCGATGCAAATGGTGGGTATTTATCCTTTCTGATGGCTGAATAAGACTCCATTGTATATGTGTACCACATCTTTATCCATTCATCTGTTGAAGGACATCTCTGCTCCTTCCACAGTTTGGCTATTGTGGACATTGCTGCTAATTTGCATTGACATGGATAGAACTGGAGGGGATTATGCTAAGAGAAGTAAGTCAAGCAGAGAAAGACAATTACCATGTGGTTTCACTCATATATGGAACATAAGCAATAGCACAGAGGACCATAGGGGAAGGGAGGGAAATCTGAAGGGGGAGAAATCAGAGAGGGAGACAAACCATGAAAGACTATCTACCCCAGGAAACAAACTGAGGGTTTCAGAAAGGAGTGGGGGTGGGAAGATAGGGTAACAGGGTGATGGGTATTAAGGAGGTTACGTGTTGTGATGAGCACTGGATGTTATACGCAACTAATGAATCATTGAACAGTACACCAAAAACTAATGATGTACTATACAATGGCTAACTGAACATAATAAAAAAATAAAATATACATACTAAAAATAAAAAGAAATAATAAAATAAAATATATGTTCTGGAGTTCTTTACATATTGTGAATATGAGTCCTTATTAGGAATATGTGCTATAAATAACATCTCTGACTTTCACTTTCTCTTTTTGGTTTTCTTTGTTATTCTTTTAATGTTATTCTCAGTTTGAAAGCAACCAAAATTATCAATGTTTGCTTTATTGTTACTAGTTTCCATATCTGGGTCAGAAATACTTTTCTCAGTTTAACTTGTAAAGCTGCATTGTTTGCCTTACAGATTTGAATTTATAAAACCCTGGAATTGATTTTGTAGAGGCTTTGTGGTAAGAGATTAAATGTATCTTTTTCTTATTGACCGAGTTGTCCAAACATAATTTATTGAAAAAAATTTCTCCATGATCTTCCATATCACCTTTGACTTAAAGTCAATTATCCATATATTCAGGGAGTATGTTTTTATGTTCTTTCTTCTATTCCACTTGTCTATTTGTCTAATCTGACATCAACACATTGTTTTAGCTGCTATAAGGAAAAATAATAGACATTTGTAAACATGTTCAGCCTTAGGAGTTACTAAAAATGAATATTAAAAAATAGTTGGTTGTCAATTGCTTATGACATAACCTTTGCAACTTTTTTAAAAGATTTTATTTATTTATTTGTCAGAGAAAGAGAGAGCAGGCACAAGCAGGGGGAGTGGCAGGCAGAGGGAGAAGCAGGCTCCCCGCTGAGCAAGGAGCCTGATGAGGGACTCAATTCCAGGACCCTGGGATCATGACCTGAACTGAAGGCAGACATGTAACCAACTGAGCCACCCAGGCATCCCAACCTTTGCAATTTTTAAATGTTATTATAATGCTGGTAAAATTGGGCTTCGTAAGCACTGCTGCCAACAAAGTAAATAATTTGACAGTAATCTTTAAAAAAGTAATATTCAGAATTCTTATGGCATTTCTATTTAGGTTAACTTATTTTTTTTTTTTTTTAAGATTTTATCTATTTATTCAGCAAGAGAGAGAGTATGCAAGCAGGGGTAGGAGCAGAGGGAGAAGGAGAGAGAGAATCCCAAGCAGACTCTGCACTGAGTGTGGAGCCTGACGTGGGGCTCGATCCCACAACACTAAGACCATGACCTGAGCTGAAATCAAGAGTCAGTCACTTAACCCACTGAGCCACAAAGGCACCCCATATGTTAGCTTATTTTTAATAAGGTCTCAACTATGGATAACTGTATGAATTAAGAGGTTTATCACAGTGTACTTTATGTATATATACCTATTTATTTATCTACATACCTACTTAATTTATTTTGGGAAATATAAGGAAAACTGTTCATTTAAAAATTGAAATTAAAAGGCAAATATGCAAAACTACATATGTGGTATGATTGTAAGTAGTTAAAAATACACCATAACCATGTGGCTCAGTGACTGGAAAGAAAACACTATACTGTTAACACTGGTAATGTTAAGATAGAGGAACTATGGTATATTTTCTTGTTTTTTTGGATATTTACCAAATAGCATATAAAGTTGCAATGCTATTTTTATAATGAGTATTTGTTATGAAATAATGAGATATATAATGGGAGAGGGGTATAAGGGAGGAGAGAAAGTCCTCTAATTATTCCCTTTGATCATTCATCCTCCATAATTTTGAGTATTGGGCCACTGGGGATATTGTCTCAAAAGAAACTCTCCAGTTTGAAAACATAAATCCCAAATTTTGCGATCAGACTACATAGCAGGGCTGAGTGTAGAATCTATGTGTCTTGGGTTTAAGAGCAGATGGTGCAAAACCTTGACTGTGTGTGTGGCATCTTACACCAAAATAGGATTTTAGCTTTAGGCACACGTTCTTGACTAGAAACTAGAAAAATCTCTCCACCATGTTAGATGTGTTTTCAGTTAGCTGGTATGAATCTAAAACTTTGCCTATTCTCTTTAAATTTTGTTGTGTTTATATGACTCTTTCCTCTCTCTCTGTCCTATTTCTACTCTGCATTTGTCCTGGTCATTTCCCCTGCTCAACCGACTGAAGAAGGAGAATCCTGGAACTTAAAAAATTCTTATATATGGCTGAGTTCAGCCACCCATAGTAAGTCTGCACTCAGAAAGAAATGAAGGTGAGAAGTCAGATTAAAGTGTGTTTGTGTGGCAAGAGAGTGGTTTGTAGGGGGGAAGGTGGTGATATTGAAGGGGGTAGATTGTTTATTTGTGAATTCTATTTTACAGATGGTATAAAAATTAGAAATTATCCCTACTCTTAACATCTTACCACTATCAATCCACTCTTCTTAACAATATGAGAACGTCCTTTAACAGGCATATTTTCAATTCTTTCATTGAAGACTAAGCCTTAAAATGCAAATTTCAGTGAATGTGGTGATAGTGAAACACAAAATTTATAAAAAGCTAATAATATAAAATGTATAATTTCCAGTTGGAGGAAAACATGTTGTTTACCTTCCTTTGCAGGAGAATTAATTCCTTCATTCATTTCTCCAAGAGATGAGCCTAGAGATACTGCTTGAAAATCTGTGATGGAAATTTAGTCCTTTTCCAGATGACTTTATGATCATGCAACATCTGTTCGTAGAAAACCTTTTTTTTTTGGACTGATGGATGTCACATTCTTTCTTGAGAATAGGTTTGGATGGAGACGAGTCATTGAGTGCAGACTGCAGGAGAGGACTGAGAAATATTTTGAAAGTGGATCTAAGGTAATTTGTGAAATTTACACTTTTGCCTAGGGCAGAGCTTGGACCAGACACTTTTGTGAATTTGGTTGCTGAGCTAGAAACAGAAAGGTTCAGATTAAAGGGAGAGATTACGCACTTCTAGCCTACAAAGAGATCTTTTCATTCTGCTGGTACATTTACCTAATGCTCTGTTGTGGGTCTAATGAAATATTTTCCTAACCTGAGTGTCTTTCTCAAGGAAAGATTTACTTACTTACTTTTTTCATAGAGGAATTTTAGGTTCACTGCACAAGTGAACAGAAAATAGAGATTTCCCATATACCACAGTCACCTGCATATGTATATCCTGCCCCATTATCAAACATTCCCCACCAGGTGGTACTTTGTTAAATGATGAACCTATATTGACACATCGTAATTACCCAAAGCCATAGTTTATATTAGGGTTCACCCTCAGTGTTGTACATTCTGTGGGTTTGGAAAATATATAATGACAGATGTCCACCATTTTAGTATCACACAGAGTGTTTTCACTGCCCTAAAAATCCGTGCTCTACTTATTCATCCTTCCCCTGCCCTTAAACTCTGGCAACCACTGATTTTTTTTACTGTCTCCAGAATGTCATGTAGTTGAAATTATACAGTATGTAGCCTTTTCAGATTGGATTCCTTTGCTTAGTAGTATGCATTTAAGTTTCCTTTATATATTTGCATGGCCTGAGCTGAGAGCTCATTTCTTTTAGTGGTGGATAATATTCCATTTCTGGATGTACCATGGTTTATTTTCTCATGCACCTACTGAAGGACATCTTAGTTGTTTCCAAGTTTTGGCAATTATGACTAAAGCTTCTATAAACATCCATGTGCAGGGTTTTGTGTAGATGCAAGTTTTTCACTCCTTTGAGTAAATACCAAGGAGCATGACTGCTGGATTGTATGGTGAGAGTATGTTTAGTTTTGTAAGAAACTGTCAAATTGTCTTCCAAAGTGGCTTCCAAACTGTCTTCCAAAGTACCATTTTGCATGTCCACCAGAAATGAGTGAGATTTCCCATTGCTTCATATTCTCACCAGTATCTGGTGTTGCCAGTGTTCTGGATTCTGGCCAATTCTAATAGGTTTGTAGCAACATTTCATTGTTTTTTTAAATTTGCATTTCCCTGATGACATATAATGTAAAAAATCTTTTCATATGCTTATTTGACATCTGTACATCTTCTTTGGTAAGGTGTCTATTAAGGTCTTTGGTCCAATTTTTGGGGGGGCTCTTTGCTTTCTTATTATTGAGTTTTAAGAGTTCTTTGTATAATTTAGATAATGGTCCTCCATCAGATATATCTTTTGTAAAATATTGTCTCCCAGTCTGTGGCTTGTCTTCTCATTCTCTTGACTGTCTTTTGCAAAGCAGAATTTTTAAAAATTATAATGAAGTTCAGCTTATCAACTTTTTCTTTCATGGATGGTGCTTTTAGTATTGTATCTAAAGGGTCATTGCCATACCCAAGGTCATCTAGATTTTCTCCTATGTTATCTTCTAGGAATTTTATACTTTTGTATTTCACATTTATGCCTGTGGTTCATTTTGAGTTAATTTTTGTGAAGGGTGTAAAGTTTGTGTCTAGATGTTTTTGTTTGCATATGGATGCCCTGTTGTTTCAGATACATTTGTTAAGAAGACCATCTTTTCTCCATTGTATTGCCTTTGCTCTTTTTCAAAGATCAGTTGACTATATTTATGCTTTCTCTGCTTTTTCAAATCTCACAGATCTTTTTCAAATCAATTTCTAATTATATCTCTATCACATCTGCTTTTGTTGTTACCACAATATCACCCACACTATCACAGTCTTACATGCATAAGGTTGGTTGTTAAACTAATATTGGACATTTACTACTAAGTGCCAAGCACTGAGCTAACCATTTCATGTTCATTATCTCATTCAATCCTTACAAAGACCTTATGAGGCAGACAGTATTATGACCCATCACTCCTTCGCAGAAGATGAAGCCCAAAGATGTTAAATAAATTGCTTATGGCCCCAGGGTTAGTGAATGGTAGAGATAGGGTCAGGTTTATAAATCAATTTTATATAACTCTAAGTGAGATTTTACAGGAATAATACTTCATTTTATTCATCTTTATATTTTTCTAGCAGGTTGGTTAAAAAAAATGAATGTTTTTGAGCTTAAATTGCTTGCCATGACCTAAACTCAATGTTTAAATTGCTTTTTGGGCTGGAAAAGAGTCTTTTTGTCTTCCTGTCTATTTTTGCTGGAATCATAATCTATTCAAACATTTTGAGCAGGACAAGGTTTATATAGGGGTGTGGTTCTATAGATTGATTTCAAGAATGGTTTGAAGAGCTCTTATTTTCTCTACTTCCTTATTCTTGCTAGAAATTTTACTTATTGAGATTTTTGTCCATGATGTAAGTCTTTATCCTTGTGAAAATGGAGATAATGCAGGAAATAGTAACAGATCAGCAATTTATAAGCTGGTATGAATATATTTATCAGATGATTTCTTATGAACAAATATTGATCACAGAGGGAAATCAGTTATATCCAATGACAAATATGGAAGGTTAACATAAAATGGGATACAAATGAACAGAAGGAAATATTGTCCTTGTGAAAATATAATTGAGGGTTTTTTTAGGTTTATCTGCTGACACTAATTAATAAAGCTAAATGATATTAGTGTCATTGAAATTTAGATTTGTGAGCTTTGTAGTATAGAAATAAAGTCTAGCTTCAGAGAGATACGTTTCTAGTGGGATACAGTAGTTATTTCTATTATCTTCTATTACCTAATGCCTTCTAGATTCAGTCCAATTTCTGTTTGTGTGTGGATAGGTTATAAATATGAATTTTCTACTTTTTTTCCTGGAACATAAACACTGGAGAATGGAAAAAGTATTGTTGAAGGTAAAAATAAGTAGGCAAGTGTATATCATTTCTATGTAGGTTCACATTTTTATATGCATATATTTGGGTAGTTGGCCTACTTACCACCAACTGATTATGACTTAGCTGATATTAAAATAAGATGGCCCCCTGATGACAAATTTTCCATGGAGAGGATGATTTTGAAATGTGCCGGTTTGTGTGACAGTAAATCAGATTGGGAGAAACTACATAAAACTGGTAATAGGAGTTGATTCCTGCCAGAGGTTTGCCAACTATAAAGATACATTACTCAGTGACTTCATTTAACACATGAAAAAACAGGCCAGATGTAACACATGACTTAGCTCCAGGGCCAGATGTAGTGTTGATCTCTTTTTCCTTTTTTGGCCTCCTTTTGCTTGTAGCCCATGCCTCAGAAATAATTCTCTCAGAAGATATTTTTGCAGTCATTTGTGGTCTTGTATCATGATTATTGCTTTACTTCCCCAGGATGCCCTGATGTGCAAACATGCAGAACTACACTTCTGTGACAGGGTTCACCCTACTGGGAATTCCCAATACTGAAGGGCTGGAGAACATGCTGTTTGTCTTATTTTTGGCCTTCTATCTCTTCACCTTGCTGGGAAATCTGCTCATCTTCCTCACCATTCTGGTCTCCTCCAACCTGCACACCCCCATGTATTTCTTCCTGGGAAACCTGTCTGTGTTTGACATCTTTTTCCCTCCAGTGAGTTCCCCCAAAATGATGCTCTACCTCATGGGGCAAAGCCGGACCATCTCTTACCAGGGCTGTGCCTGTCAACTCTTCTTTTACCACTTCCTGGGTGGCACTGAGTGTTTCCTGTACACCGTGATGGCCTATGACCGCTTCGTGGCTATCTGTCACCCTTTGCGGTACACCATCATCAGAAACCCCAGGGTGTGCACCGGTTTGACGTTGGGCATCGGTTGGGTGGTTGTCTACATGGAAGTATCCTCACATTTCTGGTCTTTAAGTTACCCTACTGTGGCCCCAATGAGGTGGACAATTTCTTTTGTGATATCCCGGTGGTGCTGTCCCTGGCCTGTGCAGACACCTCTCTAGCTCAGACAGTGAGTTTCACCAACGTAGGTGTTGTGGCACTCAGGTGTTTTCTTCTTATCCTCGCTTCTTATACTCGCATTATCTCTGTATTGAAAATCAGCTCCTCAGAAGGCTGGTGCAGAGCCTTTTCTACCTGCAGTATACACTTGACTTCCATCCTGCTCTTCTATGGACCAGTGGTCGTGATTTATCTCTGGCCTGCCTCCAGCCCCTGGTTGGATTCTGTGGTTCAGGTATTGAATGATATCGTTACCCCTTCCCTGAACCCTTTGATCTACACATTGAGAAACAAGGATGTGAAGTTGGCTCTGAGAAAAGCACTAATCTGAGGAGTACGTACTTGTGGGGCATGAGCGTTCAGGTCATCCTCTGTCCCTACGAATTGGCCTTGTATTTATCTGGGGCAACTAGTCCCTTAGAGTTGGCATGATTGCCAAGTGGGGTTTGGGACAAGTAGGTGAGGTTGAATATATTCTGGTATGATTTATGTGTATATATTTATATAATTGTTTATTCAACAAAATCTTATACAGTGCTTACTAGGTGCCAAGCACTATTCAATGCACTTTACAAATACAGACATATATAGTTACCGTAATTATCACACGGAGTAGATAACATTATTTCAATTTACTGAAGAGGATATTAAGGCATTGAGAGATTAAGACACTTCCCCAGTGTCACATAGTTAGAAAGACGCTGAGCTAGGATGTGAATGGAATGGTCTTAATCTGGTGCTAATGCTGCCTCTGTATTATAAGGATTATAGCATAAATATGTACTTCTTCTGAAGTGTGTCTCCTGTAGATAGTATATATTTGGTTATATATATATATATATATATATATATATATATATGTATATTTACATGGACTCTTTTACTTTTCTGTTTCCTGTAGGTCTCATGTCATGTATGTTTTTGTTTCTCTCTTCCTCCTTTACTTTTTCTTTTGCATTAATTTCTAATGTTACATTTTAAATCCTTTAATGAGTTTTTTCGCTATATTTTCCAAGTTGTGACCTTAGCGGTTGCTCTAAGACTTACCATCTTACATCTTAACTCGCCACCTTGTGGGTGCCCAAAGTTGTCCTCACACTACACTGGCATCGGCAGGGCTCACTTTGATGGTCTCTTTCCCTGACCACACCCAGCTGTGGACTCCACTGATTTCTGACTGATTGCTTTATTGTGTTTCAATAATTTCCGGGGACCTAAATGGCTCTACAAACGAATCCAATCGTATTTCAGGTCCTTTAAGGTGTAGTTCCATGAGGTCCAGATTTGAGATTTGTTCTGACCCCAGGCAGGCTTCTTTTGGTCGTCTTTCCCCAGGTTGTTTGATTTTTTCCCCAGACACGATGTCTGAACCAGAGCTCCAGAGCTGGGAGCGGAGACAGTGGTGTGCCTCTCTCTTATACCTCTGCTTCAAGAGCTGCGCACTCAGTGGAAATGGGAGATGAGCAGTAGCCTCACATCATCTCAGCTTGTGTCTCTTGGTGTGGAACCATTGCCTTACGAGCTGGGGCCAAGTCAGTCAGGGCCCCCATATTCTCAAGGTAGAGCCTCTAGGGAGCTGAGCAGAAGAAGGGAGCCATCACATTTGGCCACACCTACCTGGAACTTAGCCTCAGCAGCAGGTAGTTGGCGACAGGATGAGAAATGCTGACATCCTGCCCCTTCTAGGAAGATAATCTTTCTGACTGGGAGCTGGGGAGAAAGAGCTAGTTCTTGGCTGCTGCACCAGTCTGGAGTAGAGTTTCTGTCTCACTGGATTGGACGGGGATGCTGGGGAGCAGATCTCAGTTCAAATACTACAGATATTCTCTGTTATTACCAACTTATGGTACATTTTCTTGAATTATTATTATTATTATTATTTTTGCCATATATCCTTAGGACCATTTTCAGAGACTTTAGATAGTTTATTATAATTTTTATCAGTTTTGCCGGGAAAAGATCCACTGGCCTGCTAGAAACCCCTGCTCACAATAAAATGTTAATAGGCATATTTTTAAAGGCTGTACGATATTCTATCCTATCAATATAATAATCATAATAATTCATGTATCACTAAGCTTATATTATGATTTATTTTTCCCCATTAGCCAATAGCCTACATGAACATTTTTGTGCTAAAATTTTTTACCACACTTCATATGTGTTTTTAGTTGTGGTATTACTGGGTCAAAGAATTTAAGCTGTTTTGTTTGTTTTATGCACCCTGTCAAAATACTTCACAGAGGTGTCTATAACCGCCCCCCAAAATGTATTTTCCCTTCATAATACTGTCATGAAATTTGTTAAGTTAATAATTCATTGTTGAAATGTTCATTGTTATTTCAAATGAGGCAGTATAGTTTTATGTATTTATTTGAACAAACTTTTTAATATAGGTCTGGGGAATTTTCTTATTATTTTGTGTTCTTCATAAATTGAGAATATTAACTTTTCATATGTGTTATATTTTCACTCGTTTTGTTATTTATCTTTTGTTTTCATTTGCAGTATTTTATGTACAGAAGTCTTTATTTTATATGTAATCAAATTTTTCAATCTTTTTTCTCTGTTTTTTATTCTTTTTCCTTATTTTGTGTAAACTTAGAAATTTTTATAACTCCTTTTAAATAATGAGTTCTTGGTGTTCTTTTTAGACAATAAATTCATTAATATACTTGGAATTTACTTGATTAAAATTTGGAAATTTAATTTCTGTTTATCTTTTTGATAGCTAACCCGTTGTCTTATTATTTTATATTTGAATGCATTCCCAATATTAATCTATTTGTGAACTCTTAGAATAAACTAAATAGTCATTGATATTGGGCTTTTTATTTTTTATTTTTAAAGATTTTATTTTATTTATTTGAGAGAGAGAGTGAGAGAGAGCACAAGAGGGGGTAGGGTCAGAGGGAGAAGCAGACTCCCCACTGAGCAGGGAGCCCCATGCGGGACTTGATTCCAGGACTCCGGGATCATGACCTGAGCCAAAGGCAGTCGCTTAACCAACTGAGCCACCCAGGTGCCCGATATTGGGCTTTTTGGTATTTGCTTGGATTTCATTTGTTTGAACTTTATTCAGAGATTCACATCTATTTTAATTATGGATTTGGTGGCATGTTTTTAAAATTAATTTTTAGTCTCATCTGTTACCTCTATAAAAGAAATCAGATAAATGTACTGATTAAATTTTGTATGCTATAGAAAAGAGAACACAGGAGGATTATCTCTTTCTTAAAATAGTCTATAACATCATCTGGCTGTAATGTGATTTTTATAAGTAATTCTTGGAAAACAGCTTTCTTTTTCTTCATAACCACTAATTTATTCAGATTTTTAATTTTTCTCTTGAGTTGTTCTTGTGATGAATACTTTCCTAATGAAAATTTCATTTTATCAAGTCAGTGACTGTCACACTTACTTTAAATCACCTTGAGTCTGTGGGATTAAAGATTATAATTAAAAAAAAAAAATACAGTTCTTGTGTGTTATCCTCCAGAGATTCGGATTCATAAAGTCTGAAGAGAGGACCAGAAATCCATATTTGTAACTAGAACACTCAGGGGATTTTTTTTTTTCCACTCAGGGGATTAATTAGGGCTTTCAAGTTTATCAGAATAACTACATTAACTTTTTTCCCTTGTATCTGTTATTATATTACCATTCTCACTGTAATTTTTGTTTGCACTTTCTCACTATCTACATAATTAGATTTGCCAAAAGTTTATCTTTTATCCAGTTACTTGCTGAACGAAAAACTTTTAAATTCATTTATTAGTTATCTTGACATTTCGTTTTGAGGTAAAAAATGTTGGGTTCTATTTTTGTTACTCATTCATTCCAATATCATTAATATCTGTCTTTTTTTTTTAACTTGGGTCTTTTCTCTTGCTTTGTAAGATTGTAAGTGTATGTATGATGTTTTACCTACATGGTTAATTATAAAGAGCTGTAGGGTTTTTATAAACTTTGCTTTTTAAATTATTATTTTATACCTTAGTCATTAGAAAATATGAATGATAAGTTCTACATTTTGGAATTGATTAAAGATATTTTTATATTCTCACGTGTGATCAAGTTGTGTCGCTGTCTACATATACCAGCGTCAAAAACAGGCTTGTTATGGATCAAATTTTTAACATCAATTTAAGCATCAGATTTTTTTCAAACTTCACTTGTTTCTTGTTTTAATATTTCCTGATACTATAATATTTAATGGCTTTAGCATACAAAATTATGATAAGATGCAACCTGGGGCATAGAAATTATTAATACTCATACTGTAATTGAGGAGGGGAAAAAGCCTTTAAATTTTACCATTGGATTTCTAACTGGGAATTTTTCTTACTTTCTTTTTATCTTAACTAAGTTCCTCTTGATCTAAATTTGGTATCTCCTTTTTAAAAAAATTTTTTATTGTTATGTTAATCACCATTCATTACATCATTAGTTTTTGATGGAGTGTTCCATGATTCATTGTTTGTGCACAACACCCAGTGCTCCTTGCAGAACGTGCCCTCTTTAATACCCATCACCAGGCTAACCCATCCTCCCACCCCCCTCCCCTCTAGAACGCTCACTTTGTTTCTCAGAGTCCATCGTCTCTCATGGTTCGTGTCCCCCTCCGATTTTCCCCCCTTCATTCTTCCCCTCCTGCTATCTTCTTCTTCTTCTTTTTTTCTTTCTTAACATATATTGCATTATTTGTTTCAGAGGTACAGATCTGTGATTCAACAGTCTTGCACAATTCACAGCGCTCACCATAGCACATACCCTCCCCAATGTCTATCACCCAGCCACCCCATCCCTCCCACCCCACCCCCCACTCCCACCCCACCCCCCACTCCAGCAACCCTCAGTTTGTTTCCTGAGATTAAGAATTCCTCATATCAGTGAGGTCATATGATACATGTCTTTCTCTGTTTGACTTATTTCGCTCAGCATAATACCCTCCAGTTCCATCCACGTCGTTGCAAATGGCAAGATCTCATTCCTTTTGATGGCTGCATAATATTCCATTGTATATATATACCACATCTTCTTTATCCATTCATCTGTTGATGGACATCTTGGCTCTTTCCACAGTTTGGCTATTGTGGACATTGCTGCTATAAATATCGGGGTGCACGTACCCTTTCGGGTCCCTACTTTTGTATCTTTGGGGTAAATACCCAGGAGTGCAATTGCTGGATCATATGGTAGCTCTATTTTCAACTTTTTGAGGAACCTCCATACTGTTTTCAGGAGTGGCTGCACCAGCTTGCATTCCCACCAACAGTGTAGGAGGGTTCCTAGGAACATCCTTAAGGGATTTTTGTTTTTCCCCTCACACAAAAACTTCTAGCTACTCCTTTCCTCT
>NW_022589737.1:23759-60606 GCF_004348235.1 Phoca vitulina
AAGTTTTACTATTAGATGTCGGGGTGTTGACCTATTTTTATTGATTTTGAGAGGGGTTCTCTGTGCCTCCTGGATTTTGATGCCTGTTTCCTTCCCCAAATTAGGGAAGTTCTGTGCTAGAATTTGCTCCAATATACCTTCTGCCCCTCTGTCTCTTTCTTCTTCTTCTGGGATCCCAATTATTCTAATGTTGTTTCATCTTATGGTATCGCTTATCTCTCGAATTCTGCCCTCGTGATCCACTAGTTGTTTATCTCTCTTTTTCTCAGCTTCTTTATTTTCCATCATTTGGTCTTCTGTATCACTGATTCTCTCTTCTGCCTCATTTATCCTGGCAGTTAGTGCCCCCATTTTTGATTGCACCTCATTAATAGCCTTTTTGATTTTGACTTGGTTAGATTTTAGTTCTTTTATTTCTCCAGAAAGTGTTTCTCTAATAACTTCCATGCTTTTTTCAAGCCCAGCTAGTATCTTTAAAGTGATGATTCTGAACTCTAGATCCGACATCGTACTAATGTCTGTATTGAGTAGGTCCCTGGCAGTCGGTACTACCTCTTGTTCTTTTTGTTGAGGTGATTTTTTTCCATCTTGTCATTTTGTCCAGAGGAGAATAGGTGAAAGAACAAAATGCTAACAGGGTAACAACGTCCCCAGAAAATATACTCTAAACAAATCAGAAAAGACCTGAAACCGGGGGAAAAGAAAGGAAAAGAAAGAAAAAAGAAAAAGAAAAAAAAACAAAAAAGAAAAAGATAAAAACAAACAAAAACAGAACAAAACAAAACAAAAAAACCAGAATATGATCAAATATGATCAGGCTGGTGCATAGATCAGTGCCACACACTAGATTCTGGGTCTATTTTGGTCTGTTAGAAGAAAATGCCCCCCAAAATTTTAAAGAAAGAAAAACTTACATATGTACAAAAATAAGGGTTGATATGATGAAGGGATGGAATATGACTGTAAAGATGAAAATTATAAAACATTTTATAAAAGGAATTAAGAAGTTGTTTGAAAAAAGAAAGAAGAGGATTAAAAAAAAGAGAAGAAAAAAAGGGAGAGAATGTGATCAGGCAGGAGACTAGAACAAAGCCATACACTAGAGATTTAGGGTATATTTTGATCTGTTAGAAGAAACTGTATCTCAAAATTTTAAAGAGAGAACAATGTATATATATATATATATGCCAAAAATAAGGGTAACTACTATGAAAGGATAGAATATGACTCTAAAAATGAAAAATAAAAATGTTTTTTAAAAAAGGGATTGATAAGATGTTGATTGAAAAAGGGAAAAAGAAAAACTAAAAAAAAAAAGACAGTTAAAAAAAATAATTAACTTTGAAAGACTAAAGAATCATGGTAAAAAAGCCATGAATTCTATGTGCAGTATTCCCCTAGCGCTGGAGTTCTGCCGTTCTCATTGATCGGTAAACTTGGTCTTGGCTGGCTGTTCTCGCTGATCTTCTGGGGGAGGGGCCTGTTGCCGTGGTTCCCAAATGTCTTTGCTGGAGGCGATATTGCCCCGCCCTTGCCCGGTCCGGGCTAAGTAATCTGCTCGGGTTTGCTCTCGGGAGCTTTTGTTCTCTGCAAGCTTTCCGTACAGCTTTGGAGGACGAGAGTGAAAATCACGGCCTCCCAATCTCCGCCCCGGAGGAGCCGAGAACTTGGGGCCCCGCTCCTCAGTGCGCCCCCAGAGAAAAGCAGTAAGTCACTCCCGTCTCCCCGGTCTCCGGCCGCACTCCGTGCTCACCCGGCCTGTGACCGCGCGTTTCTATCTCTGGCACCCGACCCCGGGTGGAGTCTCCAAACCCAGCAGATCCCTGCGGTGCGCTCCCGCACCTCTCCCCCCGGGGGAAGAAGGTGAGTCTCCCCGGATCTGCCGCTTGTTGGGTCCCTGCTGGAGGAGCAGTGGCCCGACTGAGCCGCGGATCACGGTTTATGACAACCCCGAGCTGAGAGCCTGCGCTTCGGCTCTGTCTCTGCAGCTGGCTTCCCCGCTCTGATACCTGGGAGCTCTGCCACACTCAGGCACCCCTGGTCTTTCTGTGACCCCGAGGGTCCTGAGATCACACTGTCCCACGAAGGTTCCACCCCCCGCTTAGCCACCGGAGCGACGTCCCTCAGCGGAGCCCACTTATAAAAATTCCGATTTTGTCCTCTGCAGCTCTATCACTTGCCAGAAGCGGCCCACGGAGGCCCCTCCCCCGCCGTCTATCCTCCCGAATATCGCCTCGGATTCACTTCTCCACACATCCTACCTTCCAGAAAGTGGTCGCTTTTCTGTTCAGAGAGTTGTTGCTATTCTTTTCTTCGATCTCCTGTTGAGTTTGTAGGTGTTCAGATTGGTTTGATCCCTATCCAGCTGAATTCCTGGGAGCAGACGAAATCCAGGTCTCCTACTCCTCCTAAACTTGGTATCTCTTTGACTCCTGTTTTCCTCTTACTAGAAACCCTGTCTTTCTCACTTTTATCACTTATAGTACATTAGTTACAGATTTTTCTCCTTATTTGCCCTACATGTCCGAAGAACTCCCTCCTTTCTCCCTCTAACTGCAGCTCTCCAGCTATGTTGCATATTAGAAATTGCTATCTGCACAGGGCTGCAGAAAGGACCGTTGATGGAGAAGAGAGTGTATGGGAAGGTGGCTTAGTCAGAGTCAGATGATGGAACTGGGACCAGACAAAAGATTTACTCTTCCTTATTCTTTCTTCTTCCTTAACCTGCATTTATTACTTTTTTTTAATTAGAGGTCAATTCATGGTTAGGTCATGATTTCTATTCTCTCTCTTTTTCACTCTTTCCTTTGTTTTCAAATAATATCTGTGTTCTTATTATTGGAAAATTTCCCCAGATTCTAAGACATCTTTTTCAAAATGATTTTATATCATTCGTTTCTGGCATGATTACAAGTTTTGAACATCCTTGTAGGCATTTTAATTGGGAGATATTGTATAAGACGTCGCTAGTGTGCCTCCACACCAATTCATACCCCCCCGGATGGAAACGTGTTATTATAAAATGTACTTCCTCTTCCTGGACTTACTCCATTTTAGTTTTGGACTTTGTTACTTATATTTCCTGTCTTAACAATTTTGGACTTATTCCATATTGGTTTTGGTGGGGAACTTGTCAATTGTCTATGCCAGAATATAGAAAACTTACTATTAATATTTAGAGGGTAGCCTTCCTGAGCACATTACTATATCTCACACACACACACACACACACACACACACACACCTATTCACTTAAAGAAAATGAAAAAAAATTATTAATCTCTTTCTTTAGTAAAATGATATTTTGCACTGTTTCTACATATCAGTGAATTAAGCACAATAAATGAAATTAAACTTGCTATAAATGGTTGACCCATTTTGATGGAAATTACATTGGAGGAGCCACGTGATATAAGTTAGGTTAGCTACCCTCTCTCAATTTGTAACTTTCTGTTGTGAGATAAATAAGAATCTCAGTGAACCATGAGAGACGATGGACTCTGAGAAACAAACTGAGGGTTCTAGAGGGGAGGGGGGTGGGAGGATGGGTTAGCCTGGTGATGGGTATTAAGGAGGGCACGTTCTGCATGGAGAACTGGGTGTTATACACAAATAGTGAATCATGGAACACTACATCAAACACTAATGATGTAATGTATGGTGATTAACATAACATAATAAAAAAATAAGAATCTCAAACATTTCTCACTCTCTAGCAATTGTATAAAAATTTCTTATTTCCTTCCTTTTTAAAATAATCATAAACAAAAACAGATACTGAATATAAAAGCAAATGTGTTTTCTTATGCCAATAGTATTTGGAAAACTCATAGTATTTATGCATGAAACTCTACCTTTGGGAATCATCTGGGCTTTTAAACTGCAGAGGTTTTAGCTTTTTTTTTTTTTTTAAGATTTATTTATTTATTTGAGAGAAAGAGAGTGTGAGAATGAGAGAGAGCAAGCACGGGGGGGGGGGGAGGGGCAGAGGGCAAGGGAGAGGGAGAAGCAGACTCCCCGCTGAGCAGGAAGCCCAGTGCAGGCCAGGTGTATCCCAGGACCTGAGCTGAAGGCAGACACTTAATGGACTGAGCCACCCAGGAGCCGTGAGGTTTTAGTTTCTATTAACCTCAGTCCTTCACAAATCAGGCTATTTTCTCCTAGTTGTACCAAGCCTCCAATACCATCTGTTTGCATCTGCATAAGGCCTTGGGCCCCTTTAATCCTACCATGACTCTCATCCTAGTTATTCCCAATCACTAAACAGGCAAGCCCTCCCCTAGCTCCGCACATTAGCTCTGACCTTCTGGGCCGCTTACATATTCAAACTGTACAATGCTTCCTTCACAGAAAATCTCCATGCACTCCTGACTCTTCCTTTGTCTTCTGCAAAAACCTTCTTTAGAATGTTACACTTTCGGTCTTAACTGAAAGGAGATTCTCCCTTTCCGGAGAATTTGTATCTGTTTTATCTGAAAATTCCATATGTAGCAAAAAACCCAGCTGTGTTAGTTGCCATATTGGTAATTAGCTTAATTGTTGATAGGGCTTCTGATTTTTCAAATAACCCAGAAATGCAGGTATTTATGTAAAGCTTACCGATTTTTAAATGTTGCAACTAACTTAATTGAAAAAAACAAATTTATTATTCAAAGCGTACCCACAAAGTCAGGTTTGAACTTCTTCAGTTCATTACTCTTGTTCTGCAAAACTTTTTCTCCTGTAGAAGTCCAAATAGGTCTTCTGTACTCATCCTTTATCACCGTTATTCTCAGAATCATGCCTAAACACTCACTGAAATCTTTGGGAGCAAGATAACTTTCTTTCCCTAATCTCAGGTCTTCAGTGTGAACCATTCATCACCTTAACCTCAAAGCTCTCATGCAGATGCCCTCACCACCACTGTACTTCAGAATCCCAACCTGGGGCCCTTCCTTAGAACCTGCCATCACCCTTACCTGCCCCATTGACTTGACTACCCCACAAACTTGACTACCCACTTCTGAATATAGCCTCCTGTCTTCCAGATTTGTCATCCCATTCTCCCACTAGACTTTCACTTCTACCTTATTGAAATCTCCTGGCCATAATTTTTCCCCACTGTTTTCTCCTCCATTTACCTTCTTCTCTATTCATCTTTGAACATATAGTTCCCATGTGTCTCCTTCCTATTGTGTTCAGATTGTTTTCTTGGTGCGTATTCCCATCATCCTTGGTTCCCTCAGCCTAATCTTTTTACAGCATGCTCTCCCCTAACTATTCATAAATTTATCACAAAGAAAACTTTGACCGAAGGTTGAGTGTTTGAACTTCTCAATAGACCAGCCTATCTTTTTGTCTGTTCTCATATACAATCCCTCCTTTCACACACACCCACACTTCAGCCATTTTACCATACTAAAATTCCAAGAGAGCTCTTTTATGAGTTTTGTCTCTATATCATTCCATAAGCATCCTTCTCTTCCCCTTCTAAGCTCTCTCATTATAGATACGATGGAACAATTGTATGAGATTTGCAGACCAGAGATTTTGGTTTCAGATTCTAGACTCATCACTATGGGTGTTAGTGTCATCATCTGTAAAAATGGTATAAAAACTCATACCTCACAGCTTTCTGTAAGATTCTGTTGTCAGAATTAAATGAGATAATGTGTACAAAGCATCTTACACAATATCAGGACCATGGTAGGCTTTTAGAAAGATGTAATTTTCTATCATTCCCATTCTTACCAGCACAGCTGAATTATCTTCTATTTTGGGAAGCTTTCCCTAATCCAGCTTAACCGCACTGATTTCTCCTTGCTCTGTGCTATCGCTGTGTCCAATACATTATTACTGTTGAACTTAAAATAGTAATTTGAAATTTGTTAGTGTAACCCCCTCCAGCCCGCACTCACATAAACACTAGCCTATAAACTGTGCATGGACAGAGACTAAGTCTCAGGCACCTACTAGAGAACAGAGGAACATAGAAGGAGCTAAATATATTTTTGAAATAAATGGAATTGATTGTATCTTTAAATAATGCTCCAACTATTTTGTTTTCCCACTTTCACTTTTTTCAGGCCCAATAGTCAGCATTAAAGTTATTCTTAATAAATTAATTTGCTCAATGAGCATAATTACACAACACACATTGACTCATTTCTTTTAGTGAACAGACCAGGGTCTTAGATCCCACATGCAATACTGTGAATAACCCAAACTATCTGTCCACATTCTCCCAATTCCAGGGTTGTGTTTCCAGAACTACACTCATTGGTTCCCAGTCACACATTCAGCTCTATGTCATAGTTACCATCTAAAGTTTCAGGGAGTAGCTGCACCACAGTACACTGAGATTGTTTCTAGGTCAAGTTTTAAAGCTAGGTATAGACCAGACAAGCTCAATTTCGTGTGGGCAAAATTCATATGGGTAAAGAGAAAGCTCTCACACCTTCCAAAATTCCCCCAGTAATATATTATGCTAAGGAATTTCTTAAAGACCAGACAAAGATTTTCATTTCAAAATTAGATTGCAAAATGTAAACTTTTGGGATTTAATAACTAATATACAATAAACATAATGATACCCTAGTTGCAGAAAACATGTGATATTTTTACCTTATCTTTAATCTAACACTTAATAACTGTGGGCCTTGTAACATCCTGATCCCCATTCTTAGGGGGGCATGATTACTATCTTTGGAAGATTGCATTGGTCAGCCATGGGTTGTGATTCACAATTTAGCTCCATAAATTTTATATTTATGAGATATTCTTCTAAATGAAATAATCTGGATGTCATTAGTATATTTCAGTCTTCCTAGGAATTTTTTTTATTTCTGATGTTTCATAAATACCTTATGGGAAATCAGTAAAGGCTAACTCAGAGACTACTGTCTGGATCTTATTTAAAATCACAGATTTGTCCTGACAATACAAAGAAGAATAACATATTGGACTTAGTTATATGTGATAAATCTAAAGAAGAGATAAGAAGGATGGAGTATTTCTCTATTGTTCCAGGATGATATATCTTCATGGTTTTGAATAAGAAGAAAGGAGAAATGGATCATTATATTAATGAAAATCTTGTAGAAATGTTATCAAATATTTCAGGGCGTAAAATAATTCTGGTACCATTTAATTCCACCTATTGTAGATTCCTATATGATACTAATTCGTTAGGTCCTGCCTTTACACCTAATAAACTGATTTAAGTTATGTTCAGAGTAGATTATGCATCATGCAGAAAAATTGTATCAAGACACTTGATTTTGAATCCTGCCATTGAGATTGACCTCTGAATCAAGGTGCATTCCCCATATTGGTCGGTAGATGGCACCATTGGGACATCGACAAGCTAGACTCCTTTCTGCACACTGAGAGGCAGCAAAAAAGATCCTGGGACTCAATTGAGAGGATAAAGAACGGTTGAAATGATGAATGCAACCATGTGAGAGAGGTTTGGGAAGCTTATGGTTTTCTGATGATACTACCACATATAAATCTCTTTCTAGAGAAACAGCTTCAAATTACTGTTATTTTTACCTGCGGGTGCCACTGTATGCATTGTTCTGTGTGCCATAGAAGTAATTTAGGTAAGAAGAGAGAAAGTCTTGATGGGAATATGGCTGGCAAAGGTTACAGGACCCCACATTGCATTTACAGAATGCAAAAGCACTACTCTGTTGCTAATGCAAATATCTGTTCTAGCCCATACCTTCACTGTCCCCCCTCTTAGCTACTAAAGGAGGAAGAGAATTGGGCATTTTCTTTATCATAGAAAGAGACTTCATCTCCTTTATCAAGAAGCCCCAGGGACTGATTTTAGCCTAGAAATTGTGTGATGATAACATGTTACCAAGTTTTAGTTTCAACATAAGGAAACAATAGAGGGAATTTTTTAGCTATGGGGTATTATCATCATTCCTTGATAGTAACTGTAGCAATCTATACCACTGGGTGTTGTCAAGTCCCTTTCGATAAAATGATAAAAAATGAAAACACTCACAAAACTCCAGGTCTTGAGAAAATGTATAGTGCCGTATTTCTTTCTTTGATTTTTATAAAATTGCCTCTGTAAGTGTTACTTTAATAATGGGAAATTTTAGGACACCCACTTGTATGGGGGAAATTGTTCTATGTCCTCTGAAATGTAACTTTTGGCTGCTTAAAATGTCTGGTTTCCTATTTGGTTACTTTGATTGATAATTTGTTGCATTAATTTTAGTACTTAAACATGCTTATATTTTTCTGAAAGTACCACTACTTAAAAAGTTTATTTTCAGGCAGAATTGTTTTCCTCTTGTTAGTTCAAAACCTTGGGATCTTTCCAGTATAATCTGAAACTGGGCCCCGTAGCACATCACTGTCTCAAGGCTGTGTACCTTGGGGCAACTTCTGGAAGTGGGGAAGGCAAGTGTGATACACATTCCAAGGACAGGGGAGGGGTGAAGAGCCTCAGAGTGCCAGGTGCAGCTCAAGGTCAACCTGTGGTCACATCCTCTCCATCGCTCCAACATCTCTTCTCTGTGTATTCATAAAGGTATAATATAAACCTCTTAGCCAAATGTGTTTCTTATTTAAGCAAAGTCTTTGAAAGCCTTTGTCTCTTCGTAGTTAACACAATCATAATAGGTTGCTAGAGGCCCTATATCCCTTTCCTTTTGCTCTTGGAAGACCGTGAGTAACTGTGTAAGCAATGAAGGAGGGGTGAAACTCTGCTTTCCTCCCCACATCTTCTTAAGTGCATACCACTGTGGGAAAGGATATCTATAATTTTCTTCCTTTCAGGCTGTCCTAAATATCTTCTATTTGAACTGCTTGGTTTTTAAATTTGAGTTTCCTTCCTTTGCATTTTAGAATGCTCGCTCCCAAATATTATAACCCAAAGAAAATTTTATAAAAGTAATAAAATTAGAGATTTCCCTTTTAAGATGATGCAAAAATATTCTGGGAAAATATGTGAGACTATAACTACATTACACTGCCTTCCTAAACCAGGGGAGAAACTGAGGTTATACATGTAGGAATGAAATAGCCTTATGGAGTAAGTGTCTCAGTTGGGAGGATTAAACATGATGGTTTATGATAGTGAACAGTTAATATTTCCATTAGTGCATTAAGTACATTCTAACGCCATAACATGGATTTTTTTGGTATCTACTTTAATTGAGATGGTTATCTATATTTATTGATGTGGAAAATGTTTAGGGAATAGGAATATTAGAGTATAGAATAATAACTACAATATTATTTCATTTGTTTAAATTTGTATATATGTGGGCATACATATGTGTGTTTGGGGGGGAAGATGTCCACGAAATTATTATCAGTGGCCCTTTTTTTATGATTTGTTTATTTGAGAGCTAGCTCACGTGGGCGCATGCACGTGTGTGAGTGGAGGGAGGGGCAGAGGGAGAGAATCTTCAAGCAGGATCCTTGCTGAGCCTGGAGCCTGAGGAGCTCCCATGACCCATAAGATCACGACCTGAGCCAAAACCAAGAGTCCGACGCTTAACCACTGAGCCACCCAGGCTCCCCTATTTTCAGTGGTTTTTAATGGGTAGTGAGATTTTTAGTGGATAAAAAATATTTTTTCTTTGGGTTTTTATTTATGGCATCATTAGCATCTTATTATTAAAAATTATGTAGTTCTTAAAAGAAAAAACAACAACAACAGTCCTCTTGAATGAATCTAGTAATTGTTCTACCCTAACATGATTGGAATCTACTGGGCCCACTATATAAAGCTAGATGAAAGGAAAGGATGCTCATTGAGCTCTCAACATTCTCTCAAAAATAAAAATGATAAAACCAGAAGAAGACTTATCGATTTTATGTTTTCTGTTTTAAATTTTTTTGTGCGTGTGCTACATTCTGGGTGATTTTCAGAGTTAAATCTTCTGGTTCAGCAATTTATTCTCTTTCATCTGCTATTCCGTCATATATAATATTGTATTTTTTAATTTAATAATATTCTTTATTATTAGAGCATGTGTTGGGATGAGCACTGGGTGTTATACGCAACTAATGAATCGTTGAACAGTACAACAAAAACTTATGATGTACTACATGTTGGCTAACTGAACATAATGAAAAATAAAAAAATAAAAAATAATATTATTTTTATAATATTTCTATTTCTATCTCAGAATCTCTTGTTCTTGTTTCATAATCATATTATTGCTTTAATTGTCTCTTTTATACTTATATCTTAATTTTTTGTTTTGATTTTTTGTATGTCTCTTTGGAATACTGGTTTCCTTGTATAGTTGATGAAAACTCAAAAAACAGTTCTCAGTTGTGAGTCCCCACTGGGTGCTGCTTATTTTGTGGGTGTGGCTCTGGCCTGGAGTGGGCTTGGGTTGTGCAGCTCTGGTCTGAGCCTAATTTGGAAAGGGCAGCTCTGGTTCCCAGCCTCAGGAGGGTGCTCTGGGTGTCATGGCTGAGTATTTTCAATTTCTTGTTCATAGAGAATTCTTTTTACTTGTTTTCATCTGCAGTTATATATTTATTATATTTTTCTATAATTCCTCTGTGTTTAGAGAAAGAGATGAAAGTTTGGATACGTACTTACTCTTTCTTCTAGAATCAGATGCCCAAGATTTAATTTTTTACATTAGAACTCCATAAGCTTTTTATACAACTGCTTTTCCCACACTCTGTAATGATCCGTGGTAAAACCTTTGGAATTAAAAGGAAGTAGTAGGTTTGGCTCACTGGAGCATAAATACCCGGGAAAATTTGTGTCTTTTCACATTCGTTGCCTAAAGAGAATAAAACCCAGATGGGAGAAAGTGAAAAGTGGGGGTTGGGAATAAAAGTGGACAGCAGGTTGATTCTAAAGGGCTTTTAAATAATTTAAAGTAGATGTATAGCAAGCAATATCAGTACCAAGAAGTGGGCACAGGACAGTACTAATGAACCAGAGGCCAGGGTGGGCCCCCCAGGGCCCACACTGGGAAACATCACAAACTGCGCTCCATCACACCACTGTGAAAATCATCTGGTGTCTGTCTCAAAGAGATAAGGGAAAATTCACTATTTGACAAGATTATCTCACTTGCCATCAGATTATCATTTACCTCTGAGGACTTTTTGTGCCCTTCATGTCACTAATGATTAGGTAAATATTCATTTCTGACTATCTCTCTGGTTATTTTGTTCCTATATAGATTTTGCTACGATTATTAAGAGTTCTTCAGTGATTTGCTACTGTTAACACAATAACTATCCTTGACAGCATCTGATTTTTCACTCTTCCTTCAGTGAAGTCAACCTTGTTTCCACTGAGGAACTTCCCTGAGTCTTTTGACTGGGTAGTAAGAAGAGAAAAAAGGGACAGGTAAGGGCACAGAAAGAGTAATCTCAAAGTTCTTTCACTATATTGTAGCTCTGAGACCCTTGGGCCACAGCCCGGCCTGTGCATCAGCCTTCCCTCTCTCCTGTTGGGAAGACCGACTTGTCCTAGTATCTCATCTCAGTTATCCCTCTGGAAGTTGTCCCCCAAGAACCTTCTGCTGTTTCTAAGCTCTGTGGTGGCCTCTGATCATTTCAACACTGGCAACTCTTGGACAGAGTCCCTAGAGAGACTGTTTCTCTTTCAACTTGGATATCCACAGAGGAGAGAATGTGAACGAGTTGCCACCCACAGAGCTTTAAGGACTTTTTGGATTGATGAACTCACAGCACCAAACTCATCTGGCTTTAAACACTGACGTAGGAGAGGAAGCACAGCATTCCTAGTGAGAATTCACAAAATAGCCAGGCAGAGCTTCCAGGCCCCACCACTGCATGGGCCATGCGCGAACCCAACAGGTGAGGCAACAGGCATGAGCATCTTTAGCACAAGGAAGATGGCATCTCTTACTAATCGTATGGACCCTTGTTTTCCTGCAGCTGGATCACATGAATTGTATTTACAATAGAGAATATCAATAACTAGGTTCTGGTTGCTCTGAGAAACTCTGCAAAGAAGCAGGCAACCTTAGAAATATGCCTCACTTATGATCAGTTGACGTTAATTCTTTTCGTAAGTAGCGTGATCCATGTTCAACTCTGGGCCTGGAGGGGAGTGTGAAAGTCCAGCTGGGAAGCCCTCTCTTTCCAGTGGGGCAGGCCACACTTCTTCCTCTTTCTTTTCCTTATTCTTTATGATACCCCCCGCCCCCCACAAAGTTGCGAAGCTATGCCAGACATTTAAAGGATTTCCAAGATAGAAATCTACACTTCAATATTAGTGTTCTCATAGGACTGGTTAATTCACTGAAGAAGGTAAACCTTTTGCAGAGGAGTCCCCTCCTCTTGGATGTTCCCAGTTCACAGTCTTCCTTCATTCCCTTTGGGCCCCCATCCTTCTGAAAATTCTTCTACCTCTGTCATCCAACTGGTCATCAAATGTCTAAAAGCCTAATTCCTACTCCACCTCCCTCACCCCACCCCCAGGAGTCCTGTCTCCCTCCAGTTTCAGATATTCCTCTTTGCTTATCTTCATGTCTATAAACTAACTGTTGAATCTGTGCCTGACAAACCTCCCGTGTGAAAACATGAATTCTCAGGCTCAATGGAGTCTATTTCGATGAGAAGGAAGAAATATATGTTTTAAACTGTGACAGTTTGCAAGTTGTCTCTTTCACGATGAAGTTAGTATTTTGCATTATTAGGCAGAACACTAGCAATTTTTTTCCTACATTCTCCCTTTCAGTTCCGCCTCATTATTTTTATGAAAATAAGCAACAGCCTTAATAGTGAGTCATACAATTTTCAATTGCCTTGTACTGGCTGCTTCGAAAGTACATGACTAAATAAATCCTTAGGCGTCAGTGGCTAAATTATTTCAGTAATAGAATCAGCGTGCGTGAAAAATATAATTTTCTTTAAATAATCAAGAGTCCTTGAATTTTGCTCTTTTTAATAGAAAAGAACTGGGAGAATAGAATAGAAAAGAACAAGAAGATAATATAATTCTCATCCACATGAACATAATGAGATACTATCCTATTGTGCCCGCTGAGGTGAGCTTTTCTCTAGATAAGTGGGGCTTTATAAAAAAAAAAGAATTACCTTGTCTATTTTTGTTTCACGTATAGGAATTAATTTTTAGTAATGTCTTCTAAAAAAACGTTTGAAAACCAATGTTCTAAGATAAGGGAGATAAGCAATTTAGTGGATGTTCTGCAGTGTCATAGTCTCCCTTCTTGTGCTTTCTCCACAGAAATGAGAAAAGAATGAAAAATTGTTTAGTTTTGGGGAGGGAACATCAAATGATGAATAGCAATTGAATATCTGACATTCTCATAATGAGCTATATTCACTTTTATTTTTTTATTTTTATTTTTTAATATTTTATTTGAGAGAGAGACACACAGCGAGAGAGGGAACACAAGCAGGGGGAGTAGGAGAGGGATAAGCAGGCTTCCCGCTGAGCAGGGAACCCGATGCGGGGCTCGATCCCGGGACCCTGAGATCATGACCCGAGCCGAAGGCAGACACCCAACAACTGAGCCACCCAGGCGCCTCTATATGCACTTTTAAAGCATGAGTTCCAGTAAATATCCACAGTATAAAATAGGACTTAGGAATGAAGTTAAGGACAGTACTAGTTAAAGCACAGTTCCTTGAAAGTGGCTAAGAAAAGGATAAAGATTCCTCTAGAAGAATAAAGATTCCTCTGAGTCTTCTCACGTACTGTATGAATAAAGTTTGTCTTTTAACTATTTTATTTGGAACTCGTTTCACAGTTTTGTTTCTCAAGCTAGAGATCAGGGAGTTCAACAAGACAGTCACAAGTTCAGTAGCCGAATCACAGAATCAAGGAAGGCTTGATGCGGGCTGAGGAAGCTCCTTGCATGCCCTCTGCTGAGAGAATTTTTGATATTACCGTTCCTTTGCAAATATAAGAATAACGGAAACAGGAGAGAGAGAGAGGGGAAAAAAGACCAACATTCGGAAAGCGTACCCTCTCCGTTTGTTTGCGTGGGTCACAGGTTAGCTTCTGGTATGTTCCAGCAACGATAGCCCATATCTTTGGCACTGGATTAGGGTAGCTGTAAGGTGAAGAGTGAGGAGATTTACCCATAACCAGCCTTCTAGCCAGGTCCCTGTGACAAGTAGCATATAGAACTCATGCCTCCTGGTGGTCACAGATTGCAGTGGGTAACCAATGGCAGCAAACTGGTGGGACTGCATCACTGTGGATGAGAAAATCTGTACATGAGAAAAGAAAACATGGGCCACAGAACCCCTAAAAAGGATGACCTGTCTCTGCAAGGCAGGCCAATCACTGAAAACAAACTCATGTCAAACATGGGAGACATTTGTCAAAGCCAAGAAAAGGGGGCCGGTGTGGAGCCCAAAGGAACAAACAGTAACTCAGAATATAACATTTCCCAAGAGGATACATAATTAAAAAGATAAGAGCAGGATAATAAAATACAGTTGCCAGCTCTTAGTGATTCCCAGTAGGATACACTCAGACTTCACTCTGTGACTTTGCATTTTAGAGAAGTCAACAGAAGAAAAGTTTTGCTTAATATAAATATATTAATATAATATAATATAATATAATATAATATAATATATAAGATCCTGTTAAAGAAACCGCTTTTAGGTATAAGAGATAGAAAAGCCATACAAAGCACTGTTAATGTATAATTTGGATCGGTAGGCCATTCTTCTTTACAGCATCTATCTTTAAGTTGAGGCCTCTAATTTCAGGAAATCCTCACTAGCACATTCCTAAAGAGGAAACTCTGAATAGTCTTGGATTCATTTTTCCATGTTTTCATCTTATAAATCTTCATAGAACCAACATATAGCATTCTTCCCTGTTCTCCCTCCTTTTACCGCCCTAGACCAGCACAATCCATGCCCATTAGCTCCTGCCCCCGCTCCAGACCAGCAGAGTCCGTGCCCATTAGCTCCTGCCCCCACTGCAGCATTGCTCTCACCTCTGTGCTTATCTGATTTCATTAAAACTATAGATCCTTCTCTAAGAATAATTAAAAAGTCTTCACATAAGGACAAGATGCTTATTTTATCCTACCTCAAAACTCATCTCATTACATGGGAGTATCAAAGATGATGGAGACGAGAGCACTGTCTCTAATAAAATACAGAGTGGCCAGAAAGTGTCATTTTTAGGATCCACGCAGCGGAAAGTCTCTCACAAAACATCTCATCTAGATTTTGATAGATATCCCAGTTTCTACTTATTTTGCTTTGAAAGAAACAAATCTCTCCTAGTCTATGAAAATTTAAATAAACTTGGTTTTGATCTTCCTTTGAGATTTTTTTCTCTGTATAGTCATGGTTCTTGTTATGGAAAGACTGACTAAGTAGTTCTTATTGTAGACTTTGGTAATAATAAAACACTTAATTCTGGGATAAAAACCAATAATGATTTCCTTATAGAACCAGTTTTAATTAAAGATCATGACTATTGTTGTCAGAACAACTTAATTGGTGTGTGTCATAATATGGCACGTATAACCATTTTACATGATTCTTTCTTGTTTCTCTGAGGCTAATTTTAAGTTGCTTTGTATCGCCGCAAGCATGCAAATTAATTCCTTGATTATCACAGTTAATCAATGTTCTTTCATTGGCTCTGGTTTATAGATGTATTTGTTAATGACATATTTCGTTCCTGAACACTTACTGAACATCCATATGTGAAAGCATCATGCGAGTGCTTGAGATTTACAATTGTAACAAGGAACTTTTACAACTTAGGTGGGAAGGAGAAGAAAGGGGAAAAAATGTTGTGGAGAAAGGGGAACCCTCTTACACTGTTGGTGGGAATGCAAGTTGGTACAGCCACTTTGGAAAACAGTGTGGAGGTTCCTTGAAAAAATAATTTAAAAAATTAATGTGCTACTTCTGTGAACCAGGATCATGATAGGTGCTTAGAATATTATTTAATCCTGCCAATGTCCACATGAGGGAGGTGTTATTATTCAGAACTGAAGGGGAAGAAACTAAGGCCTGGGAAGTTTAAAAAGCCCAATGTCACACAGCAAGTGTGAGAATTCAACCCAAGTCTGTATTTCTCACTTTTGCTAAAGCACGATGCTGAAGGAAGCCCACCAGTAAAAGTGCATGTGTGCTAGACAAACAGAGGAGAAATCAGCTTCTCCAGGTTGGCATCATGGAAGAGATACGATTTGAGAGAAGTCTAGATTGAAGAGGTTAGTAGTGGTTCATCAAACATTCTTGGGCCTACAGCATGTGTTCGAGAAAACACAACTCAGTTTCATACATGGTCATGTGAATAGAAAGTTCTGTGGGAGTCAGGCTGTGAAGGGTTTTATATAATGTGCTAGAAGGTCTGTACTTCCTACTGTAGACTATAGAGCGCTGTTAGTGAACGATGGGATCTGACGGAGTTCTAAAAGGGGAATTGGAATCAGCATGGACAGGAGGCTGGATTCAGGTTAGGGCAGTAGTCAGGATTCCATTTGGGAGGCCATCTGCATGTGATGGGGGTGTGAAAAGAGGTGGTGGCAATTAGGAAGGACAGTGGGTGATAATTAGGGGGAAATAGTTAAGAAATTAAGTAGTGGAACTTCATGGGTGATTGGGAGTGAGAGTGTGAGAAGGTAAAGTGTGCTCTCTGTAACTTGAGGATTTGGCCATGTTGTAATGTTATCACTCAAAAGATTGGAAGGGAAGAGGGGAGGTGCTAATTTCTCTTGTGTACTATTTTAATCACTTAAAAAGGTGCTGATGATTGATAAAGAATTACTTTCTTTGTCTTGTGCTCAGTATAAAGCTTACTTGGCATCCACTTGGAAAGCATTTGTGATGATTCTTTATACATATTAGGCTGAGGTCAGAAATTTAAATATTGAACCACATTGCACAAATTCATGAATTCATCTATAAGCAAGTTGGGCTGTGTGAAGTATCACAACAACCCAAGGATAGAATAAATGTAATCATGTACATTGAGGGAGTCTATCAATCATCTTTCTGCCCACTTTCTCATGTCTGCCCATTAGCTAATAAATCTAAGGATCAATTTGACAGTCAAAATAAAATGTTGATTTTTATTACTAATAAAGTTGGATTGATCATGCAAGAGAATAGTCTATCTCCCTCTAAAACCTTGGGACCAGCGGCATCTTGATTCACCCTTCCCCTTCTGCTGGGGGCAGGCAGCACACCTACTTCAGCCCACTGGTTGCCTGGCAACCTAGAGAGATCTGCCTGGATCATCCAGCAGACCATCCTGCTGGTCTCTTCACAGCAGAACATAAATTGATTTAATATCAAGGACACACTGCACCCTCAGCCAAAAATGCATTCTATAATCTATTTCTCTTCACAAATTATGTCTAGCCACGTTTTTCAATATAGCCCAACAGAAGATGCTGTAAAATGAGCACTCATCAGTATGAAAATATGCCAAATAATATAATGCCAACAAAATTAAACTACATAAGGGTATCAGTTCTGAATATGAATCTTCTTATTAAAATTTCAGAAAGAAATTAAAATATAAATACAAAATACCTTTTGGTTGTATATTAAAGTGCAAAGAATTAAGGGTACAAAATTCTCCCCTCCATAATTTCATATTCATCTTATTCTAAGATTGAGAGGCCTCATTTAGGGTCATGGTTCCTTCTTCTGTGGCTCATTTCTGGGCTCTTTCCTGATGGAATGGGGTGAACCTCCTTTCGTACTTCCCAATTTGAATTGCCCAACCATGAAGGCTCTCAATTAATTTCTATTTTCCCATGTGGAAATTTATCATTTTCACAAAAGCAGGCCAGTACCTAAAATATTAAAAACAAAAGCAAATTCCTAGCCATATAGTAATATGCCAAGCAAAATAATATTCACTCGACCCAGTACATGATATAACTTCAACCCAACTACTATTCTAAATGAAAACTACATAAGAGACCTAGTGGTTCTAGGGGGTAGGAGTGTAGGCAAAGACGTGTGGAGAGAAGAGAATAAATCTTCATGTCAGCTGTCAGAATGCCTGTCAGCCTGTGTAGATTGCCTGGAGCCCATGAACCCTGGATTTTGACTTAATATCCAATTGTGAGAAATATCTTACCGGCAGGTTTATTACTGTATTAGGCTGCCTTATGCTGGGGAAGGATTCACCTAGTGATACTTCTTCTTTAATAGAGGATTTTCAGATATTCCTGTTTCTTGCAATATTAAAAAATGTACAGTGGTGATCTCCTAGTTTCCAGGCTTTACTTAAGGCTCCCTTCCTTTGATGCAAGTTTTCCAAAGATCGGGCCCATGTTCATTTTATTCACTTCCTAACGATTGTACAGATCCTAACTAGTGTACATAGTAAGTAATCAATAAATATGTGTTGACTAATAACACATCCTCCAGTACATGCTTAACCTACTGATTTCCATTTCTTTTGAGGCCTGTGATTTTGTCATGAATGAATGAAGTACAGTCATTCTAACTCACCTTATAACCAGGGTAACCCACATGTGTAACTCTGGAAGCAAAAATGGCCTTGTATTCTCCCCAGCCCAAATCTCCTTCCCTCTATAGAGGTGATTTCCTCTAAGTTTGACTGCACAACACTGTATCTCATGCTATTCAGTGCCCATTCCCTACAATTGTTTCAAAATGTTAGGGATTTGCTATTTCATTGTTTCCTGCCCCATGTAAGTGAGTTTTAGAACAGTTCTTTCATATCATTGCTCAAAGATGACCATTTAAAGCAAACTATGAAGATTTAATATTAATATGGTAATGGGCAAAACCACCATGTTTTAGAAGTCTTCTGGCCCCAGGCCATTTAACATCAGTGCTTCATTCCTATGTTATCATAAATCCCTGTGTTTAATGGTGACATTGAGGTCCAAGAACCTTGCATTTTCTGTCTTGAAAAATGTTGTCGTTGTCTCTGGACTGTATCCTGATTATGCCACTTGTCTTCTATATCCTCAAAGTAAATAAATCTGGTTATCCTTGACTTGTGTTTCACATCTAATATTTCAACTAGCTGGCACCAAGCAAATGAAGGAGGAATTGTTTTTTTATTTGTTGGATAATTCAGCAAGGATTTCATACCAAGAAAGAAATATTTCTTTCTGTCCCATTTTCATCTCCCATTTGCATTCCTTTATCCATCCTCCCATTTCCCCAACCAGAGAAGTTGGTCCACAGTTCCAAGATAGCTATGTGAAATCACAGAATTAGTATTTCAGATTTGAAAGGGAACTTGGAAGTTATTTAGTCAAGTGGGAGAACCTTATTTTGATATCTTTTATATCTCCTCTCTTAAAAAGGGATGCTCCTCCTCAATAAGATATGGTCCTAGTATGATCATCTTATCCTCTGATTCTAGCTGACAGCCTTTGTCATATTCTCAACAAGGTAGGTATCATATGCTTTATTCAGTTTGTTAGAGTGTCATTTTTACATAAATAAATAAATAAAGGAGATGAGAAAGCTCTCCCTTACAGTAGAAAGCCAATTAGGAAGTATAGTAGGAATGATTAAATTGGAAAATAATTATTTGGCAACCATCATAATAATTGATTCAAGCAAGAACCATATATGGATGCTAAAACTAGCAGGTAAAAATTCAAGGAGTAACAGAATCTTTACATAATGTCAAAGTACCCCTCCTCCCCATAAAAGATCACTATTAATTAGGAAAGTAAAATAATAACTTTGTACTTGAGTAATTTGGCAGATACCACCTTAACCAAATGTTCAAAATTAACCTCACTAGTAATAGGACAAAGAGCCTAAGCCACATACCAGAACCTCCTGGTATGATATATTGGGAAGAATAAAACATTATTTCTGAGTTAGTCCTTCCCAAAATGCATAACCTGAACCTAATGAGGAGGGAACATCAGACAAATTCAAACTGATGGATGTCTTACAAAATACCAGGCCTAAAATCTTCAAAAACATTAATATCTTGGAATACGAAGCATGACTTAGGAACTATCCTTGATGAAAGGAAACCAGAGATAAGTAACTTTATGCAGTGCATAATTCTTGGATTTTTTTTTTTTTTTTTTACTATAAAGGCAATTATTGGATAATTAGTAAAATCTAAAGAATGTCTGTAGATTAGGTAACAGTACTATACTAATGTTAATTTCCTAGTTTTGATAACTATTATAGTTATGTAAGGGGGTGTCCTTAGTTTTAGAAAACACACTCTAAATGGGGTGTGTAGGGAAAAAAGGCATTATGTCTGCAACTCATCATATCTACAACTAACTGGCTCAGAAAAAAAAACGAGTACACACATGTGTGAGTATATGTATACATATGTGTATATATGTATTTATATATAAAAAGAGAATAAAACAACATAATGAAAACAGTTTGGGAATCTGAGTGAGAGGTATACATGGATTCTTTGTACTAGTTCAACTTTTTGGTAAGTTTCAACTATGTCTAAATTTAAAAAGTCAATTTAATGGAGTTTCCTATGGGTGCTTCATCATAACAGAAAAGCTAGGCAGCTTTGGTATTAGAATTCTTTATGTTTAAAAGCTTTATGTTTTATGTTAGGAGAAATAAAATTTCAGATTCAATTAGATATGCCCTCTTACAACAAAATGATGAATTATTTTGTATCTTAGTATTTTTATCGTCATGATGACTTGCCTAGAAATTAACCAAAGTTCTGTAGCATCAAGACCATCCATAGATTTCTCAGTCAGCATTTATAAGTTTGTGAGACAGAAAAAGAACTGACTGCAAACCAAAAGATCTGGATTCTACTTTTGGTTCTGCCAAAGAAATGTCTCAGTCCAGGTTCTTAGTTGATAAATCTGGCCCTTCAACAGAAGGTGAAGAAATAAGAAGAGAGAAGAGATACAGCACTGGCTGGCATTACATTTTGATACATTGTAGGCAAACTGTTAGGGTAAAATTCAACCATTGTAACTTTACAACTGTTTATTATCTTTTAGTATTGTCATGTGTTTCTTTGCAGTGACAAGTGGTAAAATGATTGAAACAATGTGTGTGTATTTAAAGAACATAAGAGTGGAGGTTTTAAAACATATGCCTATTTCAGCACTTGCCTGCCAAAGGGGGAGTTCAGGGAAGAAAATGAGGGTGTTTCCATTTAAGAAGCTTCCTTCCTTCCTTCCTTCCTTCCTTCCTTCGTTCCTTCCTTCCTTCCTTCCTTCCTTCCTTCCTTCCTTCCTTCCCTCCCTCCCTCCCTCCTTCCTTCTTTCCCTCCTCCCCTCCCCTCCCCTCCCCTCCTTTCTTTTCTTTCTTTCTTTCTTTCTTTCTTTCTTTCTTTCTTTCTTTCTTTCTTTCTTCTTTCTTTCTTTCTTTTCTTTCTTTCTTTCCTTTTGTTTTAGTACATTATTTATTCTCTGCTTCCTTCCAAAAAGGATTTAAAGTGGCTTGCAAGAAAAGCCACAAACAACTGGTAGGTGAAATATACAAAGAAAAAAAATCAAGAAGATTTTTAATTTAAAATTTAAATACAAAAATTTAACATTGTTTCTATAAATAAAATTTATTTTTTTCCTTAGCATTATGGAACATAGAAATTAAAAGAGTCAAAATAAATTACATTGATCTTATTATGAGAAAAGAAGAAATATGTTCTTTTCAATGGAGAGGGAAATTTATTTAAATATTTATTTAAATATTTTTTATCTATTTATTTGAGAGAGAGAGAGAGAGCATGAGCAGGTGGAGGGACAAAGGGAGAAGGAGAGAGAACCTTAAGTAGGCTCCATGCCCAGCACAGAGCCCAACACTGGTCCATCCCAGGACCCTGAGATCATGACGTGAGCTGGAATCAAGAGCCTGTGGCTTAACCGACTAAGTCACCTAGGTGCCCTGGAGAGGGAAATTTATTACTGCTACTTGAATTTGAGTGAAAATTATAACATGGGCTTTCTATAACAGACAAAGATAAATCAGTGTTCCTTGTTTTGGAAAAACATGTAGTAACATATTTAAACTTGATTGGGTTGTTTGTTTTTTACTATCTTTTACAAAACTAAAGCTGATTCTTTTAGGAGCTAATAAAAAAATGATTCAAGTTCATAGCCTTCCAGGCAGCTAATAATGCAAGAAGAATATTTAGATTGTGGAGGAATGTGCACACTAGAAAAATCTTTAAACCACAGTTGACCATGCACGAGAAAGATCTTGCTTTAAATGTTACTTAATTTAGTTTGAGTTTTGGTGTTGATTGGCAGAAAATTGGAGATTATACTCTACAAAAAGGAAGGATATTGAGTTCTGGTATTCTATATTAATCTGGGCTTTTTTGAATTTTTTTCCATCCTCCTTTCTCTCTAGATTTTTGTGAATGTGCTTTTAACTGAGATTATGAGAAAGAAAATATGTTCTCCTAACTTTCAGAGATTTAAACAACTAAGAAACGTTTTAGGGAGGATGGTGGTTCTGGAAGAGAATTCCATGCAGCATAAGAATCAGTTCACAGTCTGCTAAGTGAGTCTATTAATTATCTTTCATTATAAAACAGAGGGAAACAGGAAAACAGACATATATTTTTAAACTTAGTGAGGTTAAGTGGTAGATCGATTCAGCATACATTTCATTTCAATATCTTGGAAGCTGCAAACGAGGATTTGTCCTAAGAAATGGAGACTCAAACTTTGCCTAGCAAAGCTTTAGGTTTTCTCACTTATTCTCCACAGCAAAGCCTCTCTTATGAACTGCACTTCGCAGGGCTGATTTTACATCCTTATCCCTCAGGCTGTAGATTAGTGGGTTCAGCATGGGGGTGACAAGATTATTCAACATCTGAATTACCACACCGAGCAAGGCACTGGGGTTGGGTTGGAGATAGATGATGATTACCGGCCCAAAAGCACAAAGAATTGCAGTGATATGGGCATTGCAGGTGGAGAAGGCTCGCTGCCTGCCCTCTGCTGAGCGAATTTTTTTTTTAAATTTTTTTATTGTTATGTTAATCCCCATACATTACATCATTAGTTTTAGATATAGTGTTCCATGATTCATTGTTTGTGCATAACACCCAGTGCTCCATGCAGAACGTGCCCTCCCCAATACCCATCACCAGGCTAACCCATCCTCCCACCCCCCTCCCCTCTGCTGAGCGAATTTTTGATATGGAGATCCCAATGCGAGTGTAGGAAACAAGGATGAGAGAAAAGCAAATGAGACACAAAAGACCAACATTTGTAAAACCTACCCTCTGGGCTAGAGATGTGTCACCACAGGCTAGAGATAAGATAGCAGGTATGTCACAGAAGTAGTAGTCCACCTCATTAGAGGCACAGTAGGACAACTGGAAGGTGAGGGAGGTTAGAATAATGGCGTGAACACAGCCACCCATCCAGGTCCCTGTGGCTAAGATGGCACAGACCCTGTGGTTCATGATGACCATGTATCTCGAAGGATAACATATGGCGACAAAGCGGTCATAGGCCATCACTATGTACAGGAAGCACTCAGTGCAGCCCAGGAAATGGTAGAAGAAGAGCTGGGATATGCAGCCCTGAAAAGAGATACCTTGACTCTGCCCTGAAAGGTATAACAGGATCTTGGGAACAGTTGTTGAAGAGAAACCCAGGTCAAACATGGAGAGGTTTCCCAAGAAAAAATACATAGGGGTGTGCAGCCGAGAGGAGGAGAGGATAGCTGTAAGGATGAGCACATTTCCCAAGAGGTACATAAATAGAATGAGGAGAACAAGAAGAAGAGGACAGTCTCTAGGCCCTCTGTCTCAGGGATTCCCAGCAGGATGAATTCAGTCACCATTGTGTGATTTCTCATTTTTATGGAAGAATCAACTCTTGGGTGTCTGTGGAAAGAAATCTGTGGTTAAATTTAATATGTATGTAAATTAACTGTGTTTAAGCCAATGTAATGGAAAAGGAGCCAGATGATCTAGATGTTTACAGAGTAGTGCTTCCTGATAGAATTGTCTTCATCTGCTTGCTTCTCTCCATACTGGGTATCACTCTGCAGGTGAGTTTCTCTTTACAGATGCCCCTTATTACCATCTCACCAAGAAGCCCTACCTGACCAGTCTCCTATCTTGCATTCTTCATGTACACTACCAAATTGCATTGATTCCTTAGTGCTACTTTGTGATTCTAAAAGGATAAATATGAAGACTCAATGTCTTTGTTACAAACGAGGTCCCATCTAAGTTTCTTATATTCATCTAAGACAATTTGGTCACATTAACTCTCCAAAAACCATTATGACCCTATAAGCCATACGTACAGAAGATATAGAATCTTTCCCACCTTGTCTCCCTAGGGACGAGGTCAACAGTGGGAAACTATCCAAAAGAAGGGTCTCAGATAGCTCTTCATGAACACAAGACTACATTAACAGGGTCCATATGCTCCAGATTTTAGTGCATGTGAGTAACCAGTAGCTTCCATTTTCCTAAATTTGGCACAATGAGTAACTGGTAGTCTCCATTTCAGTCTCCAGAGTCTATAATTGTCTAACCAGACCCAAGCTAAGTACTAGCCTAATCTTATGGCAGCAGAAGGCACAAGGGTAGTAGAGGCTCCTGTCCAATTTCCATATTTTAAAAAATTCTGATATCTTTCTCAGCTTGTTTTAACTTTTTAAATACAGTGAGATCCTTAAATTATAGATCAACTCCTGAATGCTATTGCCTAAGCCCTTTATCTACCCATCTATCAATCAATCTATCTATCTACTTTTTAATTTTTTTGGTGATTATGAGGGAAGTGAGAGCCAAAATAAGAGAAGCGAAGGGCAAACTTTGGACACTTACATGGCAAACAGGGGATGTAACTGGTAACTGTAACTGCTGGTGCTATTCAATGCTGCTTTCCTTTCCTTCTCCAGTGAAGGAAGAAGCCCTCCTCTGCTAAATCCCCATTGGCTTATAGTCTGCAGGTGGATACCCTGAATTCTTCTCTTTTCAGTCACTTTCAAATAGAATGTCACAAATCTAAATGCTCTTTAACTCCCTCACAGACTCCTCTCTGATTCCAGGAACCGCAATCATTCCCAAATGCAGAAGATTTTAAATAACTTTCTCTTCCTTTGGGTATTAATCCCCCAAGTCAGGGACCCTATTGAGCAAGAAAGCAATTAGCAACTTAGACTAATTGGACCTTAGAAATGAGGGGGGCATGCAGGGAAGAAAAGTGATGAAATGTTTTATGATTTGTGTGGTAAAATATACTTCAGTGGAATAATAATTTTAAAAAATTCCTTTGGTATATATATCACACATTTTGTATGTATATTTGTGTATTTACTACTCTTTTATGTGTATGCGTTATTTTAATAAACAAATTATGTTATTTTACTGCACTGTATGATAGGATTGACTTCTTGCAAGCAACAGTAACTGGGGTAGCCCAGAGAATTAAATAAATGAGTGGAAAACCAGTCTCATGGAAGTGTGGGAACTCGGGCAGCCCTAGGGCCCTCAGCAGTAGGAATTTATGGAGTAGCCCCTGAGCACCACCACCAGATGATTCAGCCTCAGCTGCCTTTTGCTTCCATGTGCCTCAGCTCCAGATTCAAATCTGATTTCCTTGGCTGGGTCACACGCCTACCTCTGTGGCCAGGGTACAATGGAATGGAGATGAGCAGCTCTCCAAAAGATAATGGGAAGGCTTATTGCCAGGAAAAAGAGAGAAGAAGCATGCTAAGAGGCCAAGAGAAAGCTTAGCTATCACTCGAAGCATCTGTCTTACTTATCACTTGGCATCTGTTCAAGCTCCCAAGTTAAATGCCTCATATACTCTAGAAGTATTTTTTTGGGCAAGGGATGGCTTACCAAATTCCTCATTAAATACATTCATTCACTTGCTTATTTGTGCATACATGGATTCATTTGTTCCAACAAATACCAGTTATGACAGGCAGGGCATCGATTATTTGCCAGGAGAAGCAGAGCGATCAGGGAAGGGGTGGTCAGACATAGTGAGAGGCAAAGAGTTTCTTATAGTCTTATTTTAACCTCATAAAACTCTGATGAAGTCTCCAGATGAGGAAAAATAGGATCAAAGAACAAATCATGGAGCTTACTCTGAAAGGAACTGGGATTTGGCCTATCCTTTAGGATTTTTCGCCATACAGTTTCTGATCGTCAAGACTCAGTGTTTAAGGAGTGTTTAGGGGGTCTTGGGTGGCTCAGTCGGTTGAACGTCTGACTCTTGATTTCGGCTCAGGGTCATGGGATTGAGCCCCCAGTCGGGCTCCATGTTCAGCGTGGAGTCTGCATGAGATTCTCTCTCCCCTCTCCCTCTGTCCCTCATCCACACCCTTCCCCACTGCTCATGCACATGCTCTCTAAATAAATGAATGAATGAATGAATGAATGAATGAACGAATAAATAAATAAATAAATCTTTGGGGCTCCTCTATGGCTCTGTAAGTTAAGCTTCTGCCTTTGGCTCAGGTCATGATCTCTGGGTCCTGGGATTGAGCCCCGTGTCGGGCTCCCTGCTCAGTGGGGAGTCTGCTTCTCCTCCTCCTTCTGCCCCTTCCCCTGCTTGTGCTCTCTCACTGTCTCTCAAATAATTTTTTTTTAAAAAGGAGTGTTTAGGTAGGTACACTATTCCAAATACCTCTGGAATTTTGTTGTGTAAGTAAACAATGTTTTTTTTGCACATCTAACTAATGATAAAAGGATATAAAAGTTAACAATTCTACCATCCTATATATTTCTGATTGTCTTTAATGTTTTGAGGCATGATGACTGACTTGAAAAAATAGTCAGTACAAATAGAAAAGATGGTAAATACGTTTTTGAGTAGGAAGTAAAATACCATTAAATTTACCTTGGTCTGGTAACAATTTATTCAGGAAAGACATATGTCATGGACTATCTTAGATGTCCAAACTGAACATTTAGAATCAAGGTGATTGTGTGCTAAATTAATATCGTGGGCACGTGACAATACAAATCGTCTACATTCCCAAAAGGTCAGCTGCTTTCAGTGATGATACTTATTATAGAATAGTGATCAAATCTCAATAGGGCAGACTTCAATAGAATAACTCAGAAAGTTTTCTTATTTTTGTTTACACTTTCCTCCAGAAAGTGTAAAATATTCCAGAATTATCATAAGCAACAAAAGTATAATTGCAAGTCGTATTTTGTCTGCAGTTTCAATTTGGTTTTTATAATAATAAATTGCTATTTAAGTCACTCAGTTAGGTGGTTGTATTTTGTGTAGGAATAAATAATTGAAACATTAATCCTTGGCCTTGAGGCTGAACCTGTAAAGGCAGATTTCATTCATTCTTTGTTTGTTTTGTTTTTTGTTTTTTCAATTTTTATTTACATTCCAGTTAGTTAACATACAGTGTAGTATTAGTTTCAGGTGTACAATTTAATAATTCGACACTTCCCTACATCACCCTGTGCTCATCCCAACAAGTGCCCTCCTTAATCCCCATCACATTTTAATCCATCCCACCACCCACCTCCCTCTGGTCACATTATTCTCTATAATTAATGTTTTCTGTTTCTTTGTCTCTGTCTCTCTTCTTTTTTCCTTTTGCTTGTTTGTTTGGTTTCTTGAATTCCACATATGAGGGAAATCATATGGTATTTGTCTTTCTCTGACTTATTTCATTTAGTGTTATACTCTCTAGCTCCATCCATGTCTTTGCAAATGGCAAGACTTCATTCTTTTTTATGGTTGAATAATATTCATATGTGTGTGTGTGTGTGTGTGTGTGTGTGTGTATAGTTTCTTTATCCATTCATCAAAGGATGGACACTTGGGCTGCTTCCATATCTTAGCTTTTGTAAATAATGCTGCTATGAACATAGGGGTCATTCATTGTTTTTTTTAAAAAAAATCTTTACTGAGCTGTAATTGACAAAAATTGTATATGTTTAATTTATACAACTGGATGTTTTGATGTATGTATACACTGTAAAGTGATCACCACAATCAAGCTAATTATCATATCCATCACCTCACAAAATAACTTTCTCTTTTCTTTTTTCTTTTCTTTTCTTTTCTTTCTTCCCATGTGTATGGTAAGAGCATTTAAGACCTACATATTAGCAAATTTCAAATATTCAATACAGCATTGTTAACTCTAGTCACCGTGCTGTACAATACACTTTTAGAACTTACTCATCTTGCATAACTAAAACCTTGTCCCCCAAGCTATGTGTTAAATGTAGACTCTATGTGTGTCTTGAATATATCAAATATTTATATTTAATGACATTAACCTTTTATTTTTTTTTTTTATTTTTTTTTTTATTCGACAGAGAGAGAGAAACACAGTGAGAGAGGAAACACAAGCAGGGGGAGTGGGGAAGGGAGAAGCAGGCTTCCCGCGGAGCGGAGAGCCCGATGCGGGACTCGATCCCAGGACCCTGGGATCATGACCTGAGCCGAAGGCAGACGCTTAACGACTGAGCCACCCAGGCGCCCCATAATGACATTAACCTTTTAAATTAATGATTTTATTTATGTTTTACTCAGCAAAGCTATGTACTCAAGCCTTTTACTTTCTTCAACAGATGAAGAGCACATTAAAGAAATGATCATACAAAAAAGCATTTCACCCTTTAGGAAATTTAATTTATTAAAGACTAACATTTACTCAGAAAGTCTTGCAATGTACACAGCACTGTGTTTGATAGTAAAGGTCATACATAAAAGTGAATGATAGAATGATGCACTTGATCTAGGTTCTCAATATGGGACAGCGAAAGGGTGAAGAGTAAGGAGGCCTATTGGGGAAAAAAAGCCATTCTCCCTTTCTCTCCTTGTTTCAGTGTTCTTTCCTGTGACTAGGTGGATAAATCAGGCAGCTCCTGTATTATAGGTCCTGCTGTCTCTAATTCAATCAGGAAAGAGGAAGAGTCTCCACTTGGACTCAGTTTAAGCCACATTTTCCACTCAACTTAGCAGAGAACACTGTGATGGGGAATACTGAGATTTTGCTGATCTTTTAGTCCTCAGTTTGCTGGTGAATGCTGTTTTCATTTTTTATGAGTTAGAACCTAGGAGTTGGGTAGAAGTCTAAGTACTAGCCTATTACAAGTCATTCCAATAGGGCATGAGAGCAATCCCAATAAAGAAAAGTCATAAGATTGCTAGCAAACGCTTGAGGTAGGTAACCATGAATTTATAGTATTGCTAAACTGCCTGGTTTGTGATTTTTCTCTAAGAAAGCCTCATGGGATGGGTTCAGGAATAGAGCAAGCAGGTGGGATCACTGAAGACTAGGTAGGAAGTACATGATGGAGGGAAGGATTTAAGTACTTTGGAACAGTTATAATAATAGTAAAAAATCTAAACTAAATAAGAAGCTAAGATAAGAAAGAGTTGACAGGAAGAAAGAAAGCGACGTAAACAAATTAGAAATTTCAAGGAAGTCATTTATTCATTCTTGAAAAATTTAGTAGCAACTGTAGTGATGTGCTAAAACTGTTATGTTCTGGGACGCCTTGATGGCTCAATTGGTTAAGCATCTCACTTTGGCTCAGGTTGTGATCCCAGGGTCCTGGGATGGAGTCTCACATTGGGCTCCCTGCTCGGCAGGGAGTCTGCTTGTCCCTCTGCCCCTCCCCCACTCATGTTTTTTTTTTTTTCTCTCTCTCTCTCTCTCAAATAGAAAAATAAAAAATAAATAAAAAATAAAACTGCTATGTTCTGATGAACGGGGATTATCCTTGGTCTCTGCCCTCAAAGAGCTGACAGTCTAGTAAAAGAAGAAAGACATTAATCAAATAATCATACATCTGACTTATAATTATTTAATGTGGCAAATGCTAGGAAGAAAAGTTCAACGGATTGAAAAGTTATAATGGGAGAGTATTTTTGTTTGCTCATGTTTCTCCTTCCTGTCAGTAAACATATGTGCACATTATGAATTATAGTTACGTGGTGTTCCCTGAAGGTCAGGGAGGACTTCCCTGGGAAAATGTAATCCGATCGGAGACCTGAAGAGTGAGTAAGGGTGCAGGAAAGGAAAAGCACAGCACATTTTAGGTGGGGGCAAACATGTGCAAACACTTTGAAAGGGAGCACAGCCCACTTGAAGGACCCAAGGAAAGAGAGGAAAAGAATTGAGAGATCAGGCTTGAGAGGCTGAATGGGAAATGATTATTCAGAGCTCAGCTGATCACTGTAAAGGGATGGATGGTTTCTCTGTGAGGAGCTTTAAGAAATGCTAAGAAGGCTTTCAGCAGCACTGCATTCGAGTGTATTATGGGAGTGAGGGAATACGAAAAGATAATCATAGCTGTGGGAGGGAGCTAGAATACACAGAGGGCAATAAATAAAGATCTTTGCACTACAGAATTTGAGATACTTATTCAGGAAAAAAGCAGAAAAGACAGTCACTAAGTCAGAGAGATGCTACTGAGAATGTAGGTAGATTAATGCCCTGTTTTAGCCTAATCTGATGACACCAGAACAGAACTTCAATTTTTGCTCTTTGAGTTTCCGTACCAGAACATACACTGAGAACCAGACTTTGATTCTGATAATCAGGTAAAGCCCCCACAAAGGTATCTTCTGGGAACACTCAGAAGACTAGAGCCAACTGAGGATAGAAACTAATGAGGATGAGAAAAACAGAACCACACTCTGTGGGATTAAGACATTTTATTACAAATTATTACACAATTTATAAACAACATAATACACACTACACCATTGGTTTTAGAAATGATTGTCCAGTTTTTCCTCCAAAGTAATTGTTCTTTTTTTCCCTTAAAACTTTCTGGTTTGCCGCTCTTGGTCCCATAATGAGATGTCTATTTTCTTTTTTCTCTTGAAAATAGCTCTTTTGCCCTATGACCCAGTAATTGCACTACTGGGTATTTACTTGAAGATACAGATGTAATGAAAAGAAAGGGCACATGCACCCCAATGTTCATAGCAGCAACGTCCACAATAGCCAAACTGTAGAAGGAGCCACGATGCCCTTCAACAGATGAATGGATAAAGACAATGTGGTTCATATATACAATGGAATATTATTCAGCCATCAGAAAGGATGAATACCTACTATTTACATTGACGTGGATAGAACTCGAGGGTATTATGCTAAGTGAAATAAGTCAATCAGAGAAAGACAGTTATCATATGGTTTCACTTATACGTGGAACATAAGAAATAGCACAGAGGATCATGGAGGAAGGGAGGAAAAACTGAATGTGAAGAAATCAGAGAGGGAGTAAACCATGAGAGACTTAACTCTGGGAAACAAACTGAGGATTGCGGAAGGGGAGGGGAGTGGGGGGATGGGGTAACAGGGTGATGGGTACTAAGCAGGGCACGTGTTGTGATGAGCACTGGGTGGTATATGAAACTAATGAATCAATGAACACTACATCAAAAACTAATGATGTACTATATGTTGGCTAATTGAATTTAAATTAAAAAAGAAAGAAAATAGTGCTTTTAAAAATTAAATGTTACAATCTCATTGCAAAATCGTAAGAGTAAAGCAGAACCATGGAGAAGAAAGTAGAAATCACCCCAGATTGGATTACCCATTTTTAATATTTCGGCGAACAATCCTTCAACCATCCATTTATACACAGATACATTTATATGAAGATAAAAAATAAGGCTGAAGTATTCACCGTCTTTTTGTTGCTTCACCTGCTATAGGAATTTTGTCTTTGACTGTCTTATTCCCTGGGCCTTTGTTTTATAGAATCAGTGTATTGGGTAAGGAGAAGGAAAGATTCCTGAATAATAGAAAAGGCCAGAGTAAATTGTGGAAAATAAAATGAAGAGTTACAGTTGGTTAAGAGAAGGGATTTTTGAAGGGCTTGAAGACAGGAATAAGAAATAATGTGGGATAGCTCTCATACATCAAAGGTAGTAAAAAGAAAAAAGCTGGAATAAGATTTTTGGGCTGTGTGTGTAGAAGGTCAAACATTTATTTTCAAAGTTTCAGCAAAATTGCTAGATTATGTACAACTGCATGAGGACGTGAGCTAGAATCCTAGTTCTATCTACAAGCAAGCTGTGTGACTTAGGGAAATTTACCTGATATCCCTAAACTTTGTTTCACCTTCTGTAAAATGATCTCAGCATTCTTACATAGATAAATTAGATAATATACATAAATCAATTGCACAGTGCTGGTTAAGGAGTAAGGACTCAGTGAATGGTAACCCCAGGCAGATCACCTGAAGTCCACCTTAGGCTACATTCTTCTCTACCCACACCACACTGAGGTATTTAACAATTAAACTGCGATCTGAGAGGGTTCAATGATATATGTAGTTACAAGACAAGGGAGAGAACTAGCAAACTCAAAAACCACAGGATATGTGAAAACTGGATAAGCAGGTTTATTTTTAAGTTGTGGTAAATTACACATAGCATAAAATTTACTATCTTTACCATTTTTAAAAGATTTATTTATTTGAGAGAGAGAGAGCATGTGTGAGCAAGGGGAGGAGCAGAAGGGGAGGGAGAGAGAATCTCCAGCAGATTCTGTGCTGAGCATGGAGCCTGATGAGGGGGTCAATCTAATGACCCTGGGATCATGACCTGAGCTGAAACCAAGAGTCAATGCTTAACCGATCGACCCATGCAGGTGGTCCTATCTTTACCATTTTTAAGTGTACAGTTCAGTAGTGTTAAGTATATTTGTACTGTTGTGCAATGAATCTCCAGAACTTTTTGCAAAACTTGTTGTGATACTGCAACTCTATATCCATTAAACAACTACCCATTTTCCCCTCTCCCAGCCCTTGGCAACCACCGTTCTATTTTCTTTTTCTATCGATTTGGCTACTCTAAATACCTCATGTAACCGGAATCACACAGTATTTGCCTTTTTGTGACTGGTATATTTCACTTAATATCATATCCTCAAAGTTTATCCATGTGGTAGCATGTGTCAGAATTTCCTTCCTTTTTAAGGCTGAATAATATTCCATGTACGTATATACCACATTTTGTTTACCCATTCACCATCAGTGGATACTTGGATTGCTTCCAGCTCCTGGTTATTGTGAATAATGCTGCTATGAACATGTTAAGAATATGTCAAAACCTTGCTTTCAATTCTTTTTGATATATGCTCAGAAATGGAATTGCTGGATCACATGGTAATTTTAATTTTTTTGAGGGAACACCGTACTGTTTTCCACAGTGGCTGTACCATTTTACATTCCCACCTATAGTGCACAAAGTTTCCAATTTCTGCACATCCTTGCCAACACTTATTATTTTCCTTTTTAAGTAGTAGTCATCTAAAGTGTATGAGGTGATGACTCATTGTGAGTTTGACTTACATTTCCCTAATGATTAGTGATATTGAGCATCTTTTCATATGCTTGTTGGCCATTTGTATGTCTTCTTTGGAGAAGTATCTATTTAAAAACGGAACTGTCCATTTCTAGAATGGTTAAGTAGTATTCATTCATTAATTCCACAAACTTTCACTGGATGCTTACTATGCCAGGGGGTGTCCCGAGTACACAACAGTGAAAAAGACAGAAAAGAAATCTACTGGACAATATCAATACTAGTTTGATGAATATCTGCCCATAAACACCATGCAGGCTTTACCAGATACCATAGCATGTGAATTCTTCCACCAATAGCTAGCATTAAAGGGGCAGCAAACTAATGCTAGAATTGCTTGGATCCAGCATATTAAGTAGGATAGGCATTTTCAAAGTGTGGGAATAAAATTCTATGTGATCTTAGGTTTTGCTAACCAGGTTAGGAGGGGCCAGAGAACCTTCCTATTGCACCTTAAATCATTTATCTACACGTAAATGAGCTTCATTTTGTCTCTTTTGTCTCATGCCTTTTGTAAGGGCAGCAATATATTTTATTTGAGGTCTTCACTTTTTTGGTTTTGTTTTTATGGTTTCAAATAGGATGGGAAACTTTGTGAGTAAAAATGGAATACAAAAGCTACAAATCACAAAATGTCTGTGAGGGCTGGTTATGTTATACAACTAAGGGCTGGTATGTCTGTGAGATCTCCAGTAAATAGTACTCACTTTTCCCCTAGATTCTGGAAAAAAAATTGAAAAATAATGATCAAGTCCAGTATCACTGGAGACCAAGTTGGGAAAAGTAACTTGGTGGGAAAACCAGATGATCATGGTAATGGAACTCCAACCCCATAATTAGGCCATCTTCTTTTCTTTTCTTTTAAGAATTTATTTATTTATTTGACAGAGAGAGACACAGCAAGAGAGGGAACACAAGCAGGGGGAGTGGGAGAGGGAGAAGCAGGCTTCCCGCCAAGCAGGGAGCCCGATGCGGGGCTCAGTCCCAGGACCCTGAGATCATGACCTGAGCTGAAGGCAGAGGCTTAACGACTGAGCCACCCAGGCACCCCCATCTTCTTTTCAAACAACACAGATGGGAAGACTTTCCCAATCCCTTCACACTAAGGAGTAACATCGGTGGGATGGGGTAGTAGGAAAACCATGACAACAGGTGTTAATAGGGCTTGGGTCTAGGCTGGCTTTACCATAACTAGATGTGTTAAAAAGGGCAAGACACTTATTGCTATAGCTTAGTGCCACTAACTCCATATGGGAGAATGGATAGTGACAGAATAAACGGGGATAATAATGAAGTCCATATATGAACATGACCTTTGTCAGTGCATATTTTCCCAGTTATTTATTGAACACCTTCTATGTGTCATGAGCTCTGGAGAGAGGTCATGAGGATGAGTAAATTGCCAAGCAGGACTTTTAGGGAGTTATGTAAATGAGGAATTAAGAGTAGGAGATTTGGAGCTAACTGGATCTGAGTTTGAGGTTTGGTTTCCTACTTACTGTGCAAATTTGGGTCCATTATTTGAAATCTCTAATCCTCAAAGCTGTTTTTTTGTTTGTTTGTTTCCTTTAAAAAACAAAAACTCTACCATATGAAGGTGATGTGAAGATTAGATATTATCTGTGAAATGTTCATCATAGTTCCTGGAGAATAGATCATGCTCTATAAATGTTAATTAATACTATTCTTGGCAACGTGGAGGAACTGAAATGTTTACAGGCAGAAAAGAAGAATATTTCAAGTTCAACAAGAGAAATGAAATGAGAGTGATCTGGCATAGAGATGGACTAGTGAGGGGTGCTTCTGGGACCACCACAGGTCCTCACTATCTTCAACCAGACAAAACTGGCTGCCCATTAGAGGAATAAGAAATCTGTCTCCAGATGCTTGCTATGCCCCATGGATTCCTTACTCAGGAATAAGGCACTGAGGATAATATTAGTTGTAGAGTTATTTATAAGGCCACAGGGGTTACAGAGAAAACAAACACAGAAAATCTTATTAGGCAAACAAAATAGAATGCTTTCAAGGAAGCATTTTCTATTATTTAAAAGGAGGAAATATGTGGATGATGTTGAGAAATAAATTTCCATAATCCATTTTTAAAAACCCATAATTTATTCCAGAGAAATAAATACTACATTGTTGAACACTCTTTTCAGGGACCTTTTCACTTCTCTGTTTCTTAAGGAATAGATTAATGAGTTCAGCATGGGTGAGACGATATTATTTAATATCTGCACCACGGCACCAAGAAAGGGGTTGGGTGTGGGCTGCAGGTAGATGATGATTACAGGACCATAGGCACAGAGGATTGCAGTGAGGTGGGCACTGCAGGTGGAGAAAGCTTTCTGCCTGCCCTCTGCTGATCGGATTCTCAGAATGGCAATCCCAACGTGTGTGTAGGAGACACAAACACTGAACCAAAGCATTAAAGCCAGAAAGCCAACATTAGTGGAGCCCATTCTCTGGGCCAGGGAGCTGTCAGCACAGGCCAGGGGTGAGACAGCAGGAATGTCACAGAAGAAGTAGTCCACCCGGTTGGAGCCACAGTAGGTTAACTGAAAGGTGAAGGAGGTCAGGATGGTGGCATGAAGGCAACCCACCAACCAGGCTGCCATGACCAAGCTGATACAGACCCCAGGTCTCATGATGAGCGTATACCTCAGTGGGTGACAGATGACCACAAAGCAGTCATATGCCATCACAGAATAGAGGCAGCCTTCGCTAGACCCCAGGAAATGGTAGAAGAAGAGCTGAGCCGCACAGCCCTCATAAGAAATGGCTTGGCTTTGGCCAGAGAGATAGGATAGCGTCTTGGGACAGGTTACAGATGGGAACAAGACGTCAAAAATAGATAGGAGTCCCAGGAAGAAATACATGGGGGTGTGAAGGGTAGAAGGAGAAACAATTGCTGTAAGGATGAGTAAATTGCCAAGCAAGGTGAAGAGGTAAATAAATGAGAAGATGACAAATAGCACAGTTTCCAGTCCCTCTGTCTGAGGTATTCCCAGTAGAATAAACTCATGGAGCTCTGTGTGATTCCTCATGTTCCTGGAGCAGACAAGATGATGAAAGCATTAATGTAGAGGCGACTCGTGGCAGACACAATAACAACACATTAATCACCACCAATATATTTAATTTCTTTTTTTTTAAAATTTTTTTTATTGTTATGTTAATCCCCATACATTACATCATTAGTTTTAGATATAGTGTTCCATGATTCATTGTTTGTGCATAACACCCAGTGCTCCATGCAGAACGTGCCCTCCTCAATACCCATCACCAGGCTAACCCATCCTCCCAACCCCCTCCCCTGTAGAACCGTCAGTTTGTTTTTCAGAGTCCATTGTCTCTCATGGTTCTTCTCCCCCTCCGATTTCCCCCCCTTCATTCTTCCCCTCCTGCTACATTCTTCTTCTTCTTTTTTTCTTTCTTAACATATATTGCATTATTTGTTTCAGAGGTACAGATCTGAGATTCAACAGTCTTGCACAATTCACAGCGCTTACCAGAGCACATACCCTCCCCAATGTCCATCACCAAGTCACCCCATCCCTCCCATCCCACCCCCCACTCCAGCAACCCTCAGTTTGTTTCCTGAGATTAAGAATTCCTCA